>NC_141542.1:102097500-102222500 GCF_021556685.1 Rattus norvegicus
GTCTTGAACTCACTCTGTAGACAGGCAGGCCTCAAATGATAGAATGAAGTCAGCAAAACTGAAAACATCACTCTTAGAAATACATTTGAAGGTACACATATTTAGTCAGGCATGATGGTCTATGTCTGAAATCCTGGCACTAGAGAGAGGCAGAGACAGGAGGAACATCTGCTACAGGTTCAAGGCCATCCAGGGGCCTAGGATCTAGGACAGAGCTAGACAGGGAGTCCTTGTCACAAACAGAAAAAAAAACAAACCAAACCAAACCAAAAACCCACAAAAGCAAGTTTTTTCATTTGTGTTTTACTTAGTATCTCTCTGTGTGTGTGTGTGTGTGTGAGAGAGAGAGAGAGAGAGAGAGAGAGAGAGAGAGAGAGAGAGAGAGAGAGAGAGGTGGGAACGAGGGCATACACATATGTATGGAGGTCAGAGGACAACTTTTAGAATTAGTGCTATTTCTACCATGGGTCCCTCAGGTCATATGGCTTTGAGCAACAATCTCTTTTCCACTGAGTCATCTTAATTTGTTTTTGACATAGGGTGTCACTTTGTAGCCCAGGCTTGCTAACCATTCATGATACTTCTTCAGCCTTCCAAATGCTAAGATCATTTCTAGTTGAAGTGTTGTATAAAGAAAGCTCAATTAAAGTGGGCCACCTGACAGAAAAAAAAAAAAAGTCCCTGACCCCCCGGAAGCCCTGACCACCATGTACTTTTTGCTAACTCATTGTTATGATTATAGCCAAAATAAATAACATACACGTATGCCTCATTTACTCCACCAATCACATCCCTGTAACCATACATCTGCTTCTGTAAGCCTGCTTCTGCTCCCCAAAATACTATAAAAAGCCCACCCTGGCTCTGCTAGGCGCGCCAGTCTTCCGAATTGACTGGGATGCCCACAGATACCTGTGTATCCTGATCAATAAAAATCCTCTTGCTGATTGCAGCCTGTGGACTCGGTCTGGTCATTGGGCTTGAGGATCTCCCTCCTGAGGGAAGATTCTCTCTGAGAGTCTTACATATGGGGGCTCGTCCGGGATCGGAGATCCTCTGCCTAGAGACCACCGACCACCCACCGGGAGGTAAGCTGGCCAGTGTTTGTCTTGTCCTGTCTTGTCTTGCTTTGTGACTTGTTCTGTAAATGCTTAGTTACTTGGCTTGGGTCTAGACCGTTTGTATTTGGGCGGGCCAGAAAAGGAGCTGACGAGCTCGGACTTCTCCCCCGCAGCCCTAGAAGACGTTCCAAGGGTGTTTGGAGCCTGGTTTTTGGGGGCTCAGCCTGTATCAGAAGGATACGTGGTTTTGGGTTGGAGGAGAGAGGAGAGAGCCGGATCCACTGAAGGATCCGGACCCTCGGTGCCTCCATCTGAATTTTTGGTTTCAGTTTGACACCGAAGCCGCGGTGCGTCTGTCTGTCTGACTGTTAGAATTGTTTGTCTTCTTTGTGTCCTAATTTTCTTTGAACACCTGTAAAAATTGGTTATAGGATTCTTTGTCTTGGTCTTGTTTGTCTGGGTTGTTTTCTGTGGTATTGTCCAGTGTCTTTTTGACTTTTGTTTCGTTTTTGGACTTTGGATAGACGACTGTGTTTAAAATCTTGGAATGACACTGTGTTTAAAATCATGAAACTGTTTGCTTTGTTTGTCAAGGAGTTTTACTTGGTCCTCTTGGTGCTTAACTTGGAAATAATTTGCTTGAGAAAAATTGTTTTCTGCTAGGGAGTTTTATCTTTCTCTCTTAGCCTCCTCGCCAAGGAGAGATGCCCCTCCCTTTGCTCCCCTTGTCCATTCTAGCTGCTGTTAACAGTTGTGTATGAAGAACTCCAGGTTAGTGAGTGACCCTGTCTGAAGCAGGTATTAACAAGAGCCTGAAAGCTTTACCTTAGATCCTGAAGAAAAATTCTCCCTGTTGCTTAAACATTCACAGCTTCTAAGGAAGGGACAGCACAGAGTAAGAAAATATAGGGGCTGAGGGTGACAAGCATGCAGGCCTGCTAGCAAGCTACAGGCTACACGTGGGCAGCGGTGCAGCTCAGGCCATGTCAGCGTAAGAGGAGTTTCAAGGTGATGAGGCTGGCCGGGGTTGACGCTTTGACAACAAAACGATAATATAGAGTTAGTGTTTGTTTTTATGAGACTTTTGGCCCTGAGAAAAAAAATAATAATTCCAGTTGCTGCCTTCAGTGGCCAGACCTTCAACACTTGCTCACAGAAGGAGAGCGTTCATTAAGAGAAGTTCTTTAAGGGAGCCTGCCTTATCTACAGGCCCTATTCCAAGAGAGGAGTTGATCTCCAACATTAAATCACCTTCCCTGTTAGTCATCACTGACATAGAGAGTGCCTTTGATCCTATCCCCTCAGCAGCCAGTTCCTGCCCCTGTGGTCAAAATGCCCCAGGTTGGGGGGCAGAGAAGCCCCTAAAATAGTTTCGAAAAGAATCTACAACAAACTGTGAAGAACTTTGTTTTGCCAGTCAAAATTTAGAATTCAGGCTTTGGCTGTGGCCAAGGTCAAGATTAATGTTTTCTTTTCCATGGACCTTTAGCCCACTGAGACAGTTTGATAAAGGGCTGCTACTGAGCTCCTGAAAGTCCCAGGTGAACTGGTTACAATTCTTTTGTCAGCCACTTGGTATCTAGCACCCAGGTCCTAACCATCTCTCCATCCTTTTGTTATTAGTTCTTAAGTCCAGAGAGATGGTCGGTAACAGATCAGCTCCCTCTGCTTGCCGTTCTGTTTCACAGACACAAAGCTTGTGCTTATTTTTACAACAGCCTTTTTGTCCCAAAAAGTCCTCCTGGTTTAGCTGTGTGACTAAATGCTATTTGTCCTCTTCAGTGGACCTCTATTCTCAAGATTCTCTTGTTTTCTCACCATCCCATTTGAGATGCTTGTTAGTAACTGTTACAGGTCTTCTTTACCACTGAGAAAAGATGGAATCCTACTAGAGGCCAGAAAGATAAATCCAGACATGGATAGAAGACCCTCACTCCTGACTGTTGACTTGAATACCCCTGAAGGTAGGGAGTGCTCCGGGTCTGCCACCAGGCTCCAAGGGTGGGTCTCTGAGGGGCTAAAAAATGCCCCACCAATCTGGCTAAGATAAAAAAAAGATATAAAGAGAAAAAGTTACAGAAATTTAAAGGGTTAAGCTAAGTTGCTGAGAGTTAGTGTAAGTTACAGAGAAAATAAAGTTAAAATATAATAAGTAGACAACATCTAATAGCTATAGAGAAAGGTACAGATATAAGAGAGAGACTGAGAAAGAAAAAGAGAAAAGAAGATAAAAAGAACAGGAAGCTAAGAAAAAAAAAAAAGCTAGAGAGCTAAAGAGAGATAAAAGACAAGAGAGAAATATATACTGGCCACAGTAGTTAGGGAACCTAAGAAGACAGTACCCGACAACAGAAGAAAATTCCTAAGCTAAAGATCAGTGTGCCTATCGCAAGGAAAAAGGACACTGGGTCAGGGACTGCCCCAGGAAGAACAAGAGGGGCCTCTCCAGCAGCCCGGAAGGCAAGCCTCTTGGTCCTAGAGTGCTGGCTATGCGCTAAGATAAAAGGGAAGCTCGCCCAGCTGTTTTGTGAATATGGGGGCCCAACACTCTGTGCTCCTCCACCCAAATGGGCTAGTGTCCAGCAAAAGACCTTGAGTACAGGGGACTACCGGCAACAAATGATACTCATGGACTACCCGAAGAACGGTGGACCTTGGTGTGGGCCAGGTATCCCACTTGTTCCTTGTGATTCCAGACTGCCCCTACGAGCCTAAACCCTGCAACCCTGCTCCCAGACCCCGACCTAGACACCCCCCTTCATGACTGTCAGCAGGAGCTCACTAAAGAGTGGCATAAAGATCGGACTGATCAGCCAGCAGAGGGGGTAGATGCCATCTGGTTCATAGATGAGAACAGCTTCTTACAGAAGAAAAAAGATGGGCTGGGACAGCAGTGATAGATAGAAACAGAGTCATATGGGCTCAGGCCCTACCAGAAGGCACTTCTACTCAGAGAGTAGAGCTCGCTCCCCTCACCAAAGCCCTTGAACTGAGAAAAAGACTTAACATCTCTGTGGACAGCAGCAGAGGGGCCTGCTGACATCTGAGGGCAAGAAAAAAAAGAGATTCTGGCTCTGTTAAAGGCCCTACATGACCCAGCCAGGCCGAGGAAGAGACTCTGGTACACCTCAACGAGAAAGAAGATCCTGCTACAAAAATAGACAGAGGCCATGATAAAACAAATGCATCAATAGACTCACTTAGGGGTAAGCAAACTCATCCAGACGTTTTCAAAAATTAAATATTATGTCACAGGTCTCAAGTATCTCGTGGAACAGATAGTGCACTGATGTATACCATGCCAAAAGGTAACTGTTTTCAGAAAAGTTGACTCTGGTAGGAGGCTCCGTGGGGAACAACCTGGATCCTACTGAGAAGTGGACTTCACAGAGATAAAACCAAGAAAATATGGTTATAAATGTCTCCTAGTGTTTATAGATATCTTTTCAGGAATAGATAGAAGCTTTCCCCACCAAACAAGAGACGGCCTCTACAATCATCAAGAAGATACTGGAAGAAATCTTCCCCCGATTTAGAATGCCCAAGGTAATCTGGTCAGACAACAGCCCTACTTTCGTTGCCAAGGTAAGCCAGGGTGTGGCCAAGTATTTAGAGGTCAATTAAAAATTACGTTGTATTTACAGACCTCAAAGTTCAGGACAAGTAGAGTAAATAAAATTCTAAAAGAGACCCTGACCAAATTAACCATGGAGACTGACACAGACTGGGTGACACTCCTTCCCTCTTGCTCTCTTTAGAGCAAGAAATACCCCTTCCAGATTCAGCTTTACCCCCTTTGAGATCTTATATGGGGCCTCAGCTCCCCTGACTGTATTAGATGATGTTACTGAACCAACATGTCATAGTAATAATGATTTGTATGCCAGGCTAAAAGACCTACAGGTGATATAGAAAAAAATCTGCTCACAGCTGACAGCAGCCTATGCCCCGGGGACCCCCGAGACATGTCGTCAGTTCCAGGTTAGAGACTACAGCTACACTGAGCCCAGACACTCGAGCCTCGCTGGAAAGGACCATACCTGGTGCTGCTGACCACCCTGACAGCCATCAAGTCTCAGCCCTCACCAGCAGCGTACTAGCTGTTGGGGCTGAGAGCTGGGACCTAGAGGGACACTCAGATCTTCAAAAAGCTCCCTAGACTTAAGTGATTGAGAGGTTGCTATAATGCTCACTTGAGGAGTGTGTTTTAGAAACAAGAATTTCATGTTTGCCTGTTTGCCCTGGGTTCCCTCAGAATAGGTATAAAGATAGGCTTGATTTTTATTACAAATGATGTAACATTACATATGTTAGTACTCCTAACACTTCTTGGGACTGTGCCTCAGGGATCACAACCTATATAAGTTTAGAAGTTCTAAAAGACCTTGATTTATAGGTTCAGATAGTGTCCAGATTAGAATCCTGATGCTAAAGACTTAATAAGACACAAAAGAGAGTTAAAAATTATTTAAGGCTATCTAGGTGCTACAAGGACAGCACAAGGACATCTGCTGTTGCCCTACAATGCAAGGCTTATAGAGAATTCAGAACTGCCATTGACTCAGATATAAAAAGAATAAAAAAAACTTTTTAGCTGACCTCCAAGAATACCTAACCTCCCTCTCAGAGGTAGTCCTTCAAAATAAAAAAAGATTAGACCTGATATTCCTTAAAAAAAGAGTCTGTGTGCTACACTAAAAAAAAAATGTTTCTATACAGATCAGACAAGAATAATAAGAGATACAGACTTTCAGTCATTCAAACTTTTGTGCTGAGACAACAGTATCAGATGGTGAAACAACAAAAAACAGAGGTACCTTAACCAAGTTGAGTGGAAGATTCCACTCAAGGACAAAAAGAAAATGGGGGAATAAAAGACCCCCTCCCAAAAAGGGAATTGTACAAGCCCAAGGCCCTCAACTATAGAAATAAAAAGTAAGTTTTTAGATATGTGGGACAAGCTGACCCATCATTTAGACGAAACAGACCAGAAAAGAAAACAAAATACAGAAACCAGACTAAATTATGGACACTACTCCATGGGCCACCTGACAGAAAAAAAAAAAAGTCCCTGACCCCCCGGAAGCCCTGACCACCATGTACTTTTTGCTAACTCATTGTTATGATTATAGCCAAAATAAATAACATACACGTATGCCTCATTTACTCCACCAATCACATCCCTGTAACCATACATCTGCTTCTGTAAGCCTGCTTCTGCTCCCCAAAATACTATAAAAAGCCCACCCTGGCTCTGCTAGGCGCGCCAGTCTTCCGAATTGACTGGGATGCCCACAGATACCTGTGTATCCTGATCAATAAAAATCCTCTTGCTGATTGCAGCCTGTGGACTCGGTCTGGTCATTGGGCTTGAAGATCTCCCTCCTGAGGGAAGATTCTCTCTGAGAGTCTTACAAAAGGAGATTAGAGGCATGGGGATGTAATTCAGTGGTTGAGTACTTACAGAATATGTGAGAAGCTTGAGTCGTATTCCCTAGTATTGGAGAGAAATTTTGTTTTTCGAGACAAGGTTTCACTGTGTAGTCCTAGAACTCACTTTGTAGAACAGGCTGGCTTTGAACTCAAGAGATCCACCTGCTCCTGCCTCCAGAGTACTAGGATTAAAGAAATGCACCACCACTGCCTGGCTGAATTTTTTTTTTTTTGTTTTTGGTTCTTTTTTTCGGAGCTGGGGACCGAACCCAGGGCCTTGCGCTTCCTAGGTAAGCGCTCTACCACTGAGCTAAATCCCCAGCCCCGCCTGGCTGAATTTTAAGTCCAGGTCAGATATTCCTTTAATTCCAGTACCTAGGAGGCAGGGACAGGTGAGAATTCAAGGCAACCCTAGCCTACACTGTGATGCTGTTACAAACACAAAAGGTGGGATGAGGGTGGAGGAAATTGGAAGACAGGTAAGGCAAACTAAATCCTCCCACACCAAAAGACAGGAAAGAGAACAGAACACAGGCATGAAATCTATCGGGTTTTGGTTAGAACAGAAATCACTAGTAGTTTCTCCTGGTGATGTGGTTAGCATGAACTGGGTTTGCTGTGGAACATTGAATGACTGTTCATACCTCTTTATGGTAGCATCAGAGAGCTTCTGATCCTTCTGCCTCTGTCCTGAGTTCACCACCATACAGTTGCATTTTTTTGTTGTTTTTGTTTAAAAGGACACTCTCATGTCACTACCTAAGGCTGTGTGTGTAGAACTTCCTATCTCTAAAGAGTTTTGTCACCATTGGTGGAAGTCACCAATTTAACCACACCTTGTCTCTCAGCTATTGTATTCATAAACAGGGGAAACTGTGCTTAAGTGTTCCTTTCTGGGTTCTAGCATGTCCTGAATCAGTTTCCTAAACTGTCAGCAACAGTCATTTTTTCCTGAAGGGGAAAACAAAAAACAAAAAAAAACCCAGATCTAGAAACACTTACTAGAGGTTCTAACCTTCCCATGGTTTACCTTATGGATGTAAATTATTTAAACATTTAGTGTGATATATATGTTCAGGTACATGCTTGCCTTTGAGTAGAGGCGAGACAAATCTGTTTACATGTTCTAGAGATGAAGCACAGGCTGTCAGGCTTGGTGGCAGGCACCTTTTACCAAGTGAGCTCACTGGCCCCTTTGCAGGTAATTTTTAACAAATGTAATGTCTTCCTATTTGGGGTCCAAAAGTTACCATTGATACCCTAGAAAACTTGCAATCTTTGATTTAGAAGAAACTAGTGATGGCACCCTTCCAAATGATCAAACACTGGGAAAATGTGTTATGATAGAACAAAGAAACAAAGGATTCCCTATCAAAATTGCTTTGCAAAGAAATCTGCTGACACTCAGAAACTTCACTACTTCCTAAAGCTATTTCAATCTTGAGAACACCAAGGTTGAATCCGATATCTATTCTTTCTCACCTATGATCTAAAGAGTTTGATATTCTTAGGATGTACACATTAAGTGGCTTTAAACCTCATCATATTCTATTAAAAAAACTCAGATTCCCTGTAACAACATACAAGATACAACTCAAGGGAAGACATTTCTTTTAGCTCATGGTTTGGCAGGAAAAGGTATAACAAGAGTCACAACTGGGACTGCTTGCTCATGTGGGGACAGATTAGGGAGCAAAGAGGCAATCTAAGTACTCAGCTTTCTCTTTTTTGTCTTTTTATCCAGTCTAAGACCCTGGCCTATATAGGGATGACACCACCCACATTTAAGGTGGGTCTTCCTAATTCAGCTAGTCCTTTCTGGAAATGCCCTCAGACACACTCAGTGGTATGAAGCAACACATTGTCAACTGAACTGGATCTAGAACAAAATAGAAGACATGTTTCTAGGCATATCTGTAGGGGATTATCTATCAGGTTATCCTCTGGCTATGCCTATGAGAAATTATCTCAATTGGTTGAAGATAGTTCACTCTACCCCAGGTTAGAGTCCTGGTCTGCATGGAAAGGAGAAAGCTAGCTGAATACAAGTATCCATCACTCTTTTCCCTAACTATAGATGCAACATGACCAGCTGATTCAGGCGCCTGGCACCCTGATGTCCTTGTCCCTGTCCTGATGAACTGTATTCTGGAACTGTGAATCAAAATAAACCTTTTCTTTATATTGCTTTGGTGAGATATGTCATAGCATGTAAAAGTAACTAATTCACTGATAACCTAGACAACTTATTAGTCCGACCAAGTTCACAACTGATATTAGCCAACACAGATACCAGCTGCAAATCCATTCTCTGGCTCTAGACCACCAAAAGGAAAAACTGCAGATCAAGAGTGATTAAACGGGGTTGGGGATTTAGCTCAGTGGTAGAGCACTTGCCTAGGAAGCACAAGGCCCTGGGTTCAGTCCCCAGCTCCGAAAAAAAAAGAACCAAAAAAAAAAAAAAAAGTGATTAAACATGCCTTTGATCCCAGCACTCAGAAGGTACAGATAGCTCTGGGAGTCAAAGGCCAGCTGGTCTACAGAGTAAGAGAGACTCCAATGAAACCCAACAGAGAAAGGAAAAATCAAAACCAAGAAAAACTGCAATTAATTATATATATAAGCCGAGGTCCTGGTCCAATTCCAAGTACCATAAAAATAACTACCAGATAGAACTAAGGCTCATACCCTCAAACTCAGCATTTAGCCTCACTTTCTACAGGTGTGCCAAGACTGGTCTGTTTTATGGGCAACAGTGGGTACACTAAGGAGAGGCTGAAGAACTGAGTCTGGAAATTTGGGGAAAACATTAACAGAAACACTAAATTTGACATAAAAGTTGCTTCCAACTTCTCCTAAATTTTTAATTTTCCTCTTCATTTTTAATTTATGTATATGGGTGTTTGGCTAGTATTTATGCTTCTGCACCACAAAGTACCAAGAAAAAAGGACCTTGGGTCCCTGGGACTACAGTCACAGTGAAGCACTATCTGGCTGCTGAGAACTGAACTGGGGTCCTCTGCAAGAACAGCCAGTGTTTAATCACTGAGAAGCTCCTTACTTTCCACTTAGTGATTACAATGGCTCAAGAAAAAACACAGCTGGTATTCTTAGGATGAATAAGTGACTTTAAAGTAAATCTCACATTCTATGAAAAACGAAGAAACTCAGATTCTGCTAGCTTCTTATCACTAACAACATACAAGATACTACTTAAGGGAAGAAAAGCAGAAGTTAGAACGGTAACAGCTTAGGTATAGGACTAAAAGCAGAATGCCAGAACAAAATGTACTTGAATTAGCAAGACTAAATAAATCTAAGTCTCAGTATACAGCCTCTAAATGTGGGTCAATGTTCAGTTTAGGCATACAATAAAGAGAAACTTTCCATAATCTAAACAAGTACTCAACAACAACTCATGTTAAAATTACAAATAAGGAGGTGGCTCAGCAGTTAAGGGCATTGATTATTCTTCAGAGGACTGAGGTTCAATCCCCAGCACCCACATGGCAGCTCACAACTGTTTGACATGGAAGATTTGACTCCCTCACACACAGGCCAAATACCAATGCACATAAAAAATTTACAGATGACTTCAATTACGGTAGAAGTTTAAGTGATTAAGGGGGGCTTTGTAAAGTAGAAACCATGAAAATCCTAGAAGACACTTTAAGGGCTAGATGGCTCAGCTGTACAGAAAAACCAAGTTTGAGTCACAGTATCCACATGGTAGCTCACAAGTACTGGAAGAGCCGCCCTCTTCCGGCCTCCTGTAGCACTGCATGCAAAGATGGTAACACCTATACACATAAAATACATTTAAAAACCACCTAAAGACACCTGAAAGCTTCACTAAAGGGCCTTAGCAGAAGAATCATTTAACTAGAAACCAGACCAGTAGAAAGCATCCAAATTAATATTCAAAGAGAAAAAACGTAGGAAAAAACTAGCTTCAATGTCATTATCAGGTTAACAGAATCCAGTAGAGAATGGGACTAAAAGGCATTATTTGAAAAATAATGGATGAGAATTTAGAACCTAAGCACTGAGTGTGGTTGTGCATGCCTGTAAATCTCAGCAGTTGAAGATACCAATTTCAAAGACAATCAGGGATACACAGTAAAACCCTACTCAAAATAAAATCACCCCCCAAATAAACCTAGAAATGTTTTAAGGATTAAAATGGGCCTACCCTTCTGATATTGTTTATAATGGAGCCTGACACGGTGACACAGGCCTCTGACAGACCTTGAGGCCAGCATAGTCTACCTATTTAGTTCCATGGTGGCCATAGAGCTAAAGACCCTGTCTCAAAAACCAAGATGGAGGTCTTGAGGATTTACCAGTGAGAACTTGATGACCAGGATCCCTGGAACCCAGATAAAAAGCAACTGAGATGGCATGCATTGCTAATCCCCACTTTCCTACTGCCAGAAACACCTGGAAGCTTGTAGGGAGTATGAAGCTCAGAAGAAACCAAGAGACCCTATTTCAAAAGGCAGAAAGATCCCATAAGAACACAGATTAACTAGCCTGAAAGTCCCCTCCTATAGTATGTTGAATATTCCCTGGAATCAGTTCTATCATCTCTTAACACTTAGCATTTAGTAGGCACTTAATAGAGGACAGCAACCAAAATGAGTTTTTCCTCTGTAGGACTGTGAGAGCCCTTTTATTCTGTGGCGAAAGGTTTACCACTAACTGGATGAAACTAGCCTGTTAGATGCTAATCCTAGGGCTACAGAGCTAGCTTGGCAGTTAATAGTACTTGCTATTCTATAAGTAGATGCAAATTCAATTCCCAGTATTGTCTTGCAATTGTTACTAGTTCCAAGACAATCTGAACCCCCTCTTCTAGACTCTGGGTACCAGGCATACACACAGCACCCTTATATCCCACACAGAATAAGAAAATTCTAACCCTTGCCTTTTTCCCTTCCTACCTCAGTATAGTCAGAACTATGCCCCTAGCATCCGCCTGTGTTCCTAAGAGTTGAATAGGTTAAGGCAGTAGATATAGGTAAACTGAAAATTAGATTAGGCAACTCCAAATTACTAGCATCTTTAACAAGCCACATTGATAGGCTAGTGTGCACAGTCAAAAGGTGAGAAATGGTCAGGAGTCTTTCAAGTGAGAAAAGCTTTGCTGCTTTAAAGACCTCCACAGTACTATGGCTATTCTACCACCAGAATGAGCTTGGTGTTTATTATATATTAGGTAAAGGCAGATTAACTGCCTTCCCTCCACTCTTCAGTTCTCATGTCCTTATGTTGCCACCTGCTGGATGAGAAAACATCCAGTTCAGGAAGGGAGTTTACTGCTTTTATAAAATGTCTGTCAAGTCCCTGCAGTTTAGGGAGAGTTATTCAACTGTAAAATCTTCTGATGATCCTACAGAATATGGAACTATCTCTTCAATCCACAAATTATATGCCTGCTAGCACCAGAGTTGTACCTTTTCTTTGTCTTGGGGTGTTCTGAATAGCCCTGGCTATTCTGGAACTCTACAGGTTAGCCTCAAACTGGTCTACCTTCTGGATTACAAGTCTTCAGCTACAAGCCAGTAACTTTTAACCTAGGAGGCTAGCAGAACCAAGGGCTCCCCTCCCCAGCAAAAGAACCCACTAAACTGCTCCCACTATACAAATTTAATGCCCATGCCATCCTATCTCACTTTTAAACAGGGCAGAGACTGCAATGGTCACACCACACACACAAGCCACCAGGCAGGTTCTAAGAGCAACCCTTTGGGATTGCTGAGAAAGGGCCTCACCCAATAGCTGACCTTTCTTGAATGTCAATTTGTTCGGAGTGGGACATGGAAAAATTATTAGGAAATAATTTCTATTAAGGTATCTAAGCACCCATGCCTCATGCTAATAGTTATGATAGTACATCCTTGATAGACCACTGGAAGTCAAAGTACAAAGGTCAAGGGCCATTGTATTCCTAATTATACTGGACCTCTATTCTGGCACAAACTTCCTATTAAGTCAAGTCAAAAAGGCCACTGGGTTCCCTCTCTGCAATTAGGTGAACACTATAATCAGCTGCAACTTACAAATTTTGTTATCCAAAGCTTCTCTAAGACTTGACAGGTTTTGTTATTGGATTTTAAGACAGGGTTCCCATGTATCCCTCACTGTCCTGCAACTCAGTTCTGCAGACCCAGCCAGCATTGAACTCAGAGATGGCCGCTGTTTCCCTGGGATTGGATTATGTCACTAACACCTGGCTGCTGAGACTTAGTATTCAGTGGCCAAAACTTGTATTTGGTTGGTTGCCTGTGTTATCTTTTTTTTTCCCCTTGGTCTTTTTCAAGACAGGATCTCTTTCTCTAACAAACAGCCCTGGCTGTTCTGGAACTCACTCTGTATATCAGGATGGCCTCACTCTTATCTGCCTGCGTCTCCCTCCCATGTGGAGTTAAAAAGGCATGTGCCACCATACCTTGTCCAGGTCATTTCAGATTACGCTATACTTTTCTTCTTGTTCTGGGAATAGAATATATACCACACAAGCTCTTGTATGGCATTTCCAACACAGAACACACCCATCTAAGGTACAAATGAAATATTAAATCTTCCAGATTAGAATCATGAAGCCGCCCCCCACAACCAATCTCCACATTTGTAGCTGGAAAGCAGTAGGAACACAACTCCAATTCCCACTGGGCAGAGCTGGTCTTGTCAAGCTCTTAAGCAACAATCCAAATGTAACCTCTAGGAAGTATTAAGTCTGGCAACAGAGTTTAGGATCTTTACTGTCTTGGAATGTCCTTAAAAGGCTCTGTCATTCAACAGGTAACAGAGTAAAAACTCCAGAGTCCTTTCTTTAAAATGAAGAGGGAAAGAATGGGATGGAAGGAACTATTCAAACTTCGTCTTCTTTCCTTGTGGCTTGAAGTCTCCCCCGCCTCCTCTGCCGCCTCGGAAGCCTCCTCTGCCTACAGAAGGAAAAATATCATGAAAGGCTGGTACAGTTAGGAACTGACCTCCCCGCTCAAGGTAGTTCCTCAAGGAGGTTCTAGTTCCTTTTCCTTCTTTACCTCCAAAGCCTCCCCGGCCTCTTCCGCCAAATCCGCCTCTTCCGCCTCTGCCACCACCTCTGCCTCCGAAACCTCCTCTGCCTCCACCTCGACCACCAAAGCCACCTTCACCCTTAGGTTTGGCCCAGTCCAAGGTAACTTTGTTTCCATCAATTTCTCCATCTTCCATGGCCTCCTTGGCAGCTTTGGCATCTTCCTCACTATTAAAGTCTACAAAACCAAACCTAAAACACAGTAAAAACCACCCATTTTAAATTAAGCAAGCACCTTTAAGAGTAACACAATAAGCACTAAGTGACCCACATAGACTAATACAGTGACCATACAGAAAGTACTCTTGGAGACCCAGTTATCTCTGAATGTCTCACACATAACAGCCAAATAGATCTCCTGCAAAAACAGAAGATTAAGTGCTAGTTCTGTGAACTTTCTCTTCTTCTCGTGCGAATCCATAATCTGTCACTGGTTGACAGAAAGGAGCTCAATGAGAAGATACTGCAGACCCAAGTTCTCCATGCAGAATTCACTAAAAAGAAACACTATGCTTTCTTACCCTTTAGAAGAACCAGTTTCCCGATCAGTTACTATTCTTGCACGAACAGAGCCCTCAAATGATTCTTTTAAGGTCTCTTCAGTGGTATCCTCAGACAGACCTTTGACAAACAGAGTTTTGGATGGCTCTGGAAGAGAAAAAAATGCCTGTTTTTACAGGTTTCTCTATGAACCCATGATAAGTACTGCCACCTTCAGCTAAAGTAGATTCCTTTTTAAAAAAATTTTTGTGCATATTGGTGTTTTGTCTATCTACATTCATTTTATCTATGAGGGTGTCAGATCTTAAGAGTTACAGACAGGGGGTTGGGGATTTAGCTCAGTGGTAGAAGCGCAAGGCCCTAGGTTCGGTCCCCAGCTCCGAAGAAAAAAAAAAAGAACCAAAAGAGTTACGGTGAAATGCCATGTGGATGCTGGGATTTGAACACAAATCCTCTCAAAGTAGTCAGTCCTCTTAACTGCTGAGCCAGTCATCTCTGACACCCATTTTGTACAATGTTCTTGTTTTTACCAGAAAAAGCAATTAATGCAGATAAACTAAGGTAAAAGCTATTAGACTGGATCAGACATATCTAAGTGAACTCAGGGCAATCAAATCCAAAAGTTGCTGCTTTGAGCTGACATAGCTGGATCAGAACTTGACTATCTAGAGGAATTTTCTTGAGATTTCATCAGTTATTTCTCAGGTAATCAGTCATCATATCCAGTTGTCATGTACTCAGCAACAACAAAAACCAGCCCCAAGTGAGCATGGATACACATAAAATCAAAATGTCACCCAACCCAAGTCACACATGTCAAGGGACTTACGACTTCTCGCATTAGGTGATCCCCTGGGTCCTTGCAACTCCAGCCTGATTGTTCTGCCCTCAATTTCCATTTTATTACAGGAATTTAAAGCTTCTTTAGCATCTTCAAATGAAGCAAATTCTATAAATGCATACCTGAGGATTGAAAAATCAGTTTTCAGAGTAAAGCTTAGAAACACATGGCATCAGCAGGTTATTACCAATGCTGTACTTAGCCTTTGTATAGCTAAAAATGTTAGTTTTTTTTTTCTTTTTAGCTAATAGGACAGTATTACTCTTTGTGTAGGAGTATATACAGCCCACATGTAACATAAAAATTATTTTACCCTTTAGATTTGCCATGTGGGTTCTGGGGCACTTTAATAAAGGTTGCTTTCTCGAATACTTCCTGAAGTGTTTCTTCTGTTGCACTGTAGGAAAGGTTACTTAAAACCAAAGTCTTTGATTCACCTGTAAGTACAATGATACACATTAGCAATGCATGTTAGAATAAGTCTGTGTGTATTAAAGCTCTCAGTAAGTGGACCACATATAAAGCATGTTTCTAACCTATTTCACACAAGGTGGCTACATGTTAACTGAAACAATGGCACTTTAGCCATGGACCACATATACCATAATCCTAAGACTACCAACACCACCACAGTGTAAACCCATCATACACTGTAACAATCTTAGATGATTCCTAGCATTTTTTTTCCAAATTATAGTTTAAGCCATTTAAAGCAGAAAAAATACCCAACAAAGCCGTATTTGCCTACTACACTCCAACGGATATGATTTCAAATAGCTTTCACTCATGAAGACTAAGCATGAGCTATATGAACAAAGGTGAATTAATTCTAGCTAAACATAGAAGCAAAGATGCAAATGATTCCCACCCCCACTATACAATTAAACCTTAACTTACCACTCCAAGTGCTATTCTTTCCAGTTCTCTCTTGCCTTTGTCCTTTCTCTCCAGTGTAGTAGAGTGAAACAGACCGTCCATCAATTTCTGCCCCCTGCTTTTCTTCCAAGTTTTTCTCTGCATCAGCCTCAGACTTAAATTCAATATAAGCAATCCTAAAAGAGATTAAGAGTTTATACGCACAATTCACTTAATACATTAGACAAAATGTCACTCAAGCATATTATGATGTAAGGACTTAAGTCGCATGTGACTGAAACAGGTGGTTATGACCAAACAGCTTTTACTGTTCTTTTACTGTATTAGCTCCTCTGAAATCATTCTTGAAGCTGGCCACCTATGTAAGGAGGAGAAAAAGCAGATACAATAATAGACTGAACTGCCTAGAATCACGTTTATCTCATATAATAGGCAAGGATAGTACTGGTGGCCAAAGATGCGATTTGGATTGAGGCCAGCTGTAAAATTTATCACAGCTTCAAGACCCAATAGTTGAACATTTTTAATTTCAGAACTTGGGAGATGGAGGCCAAAGGACCAGGTATTCTGTTTTTTTTTTCTGGTTATGAAAACTACTTGAGATTATTAAGGGGAGGGTAGGAGAAGATAACAACAAACTCAAATTCTGCTAATAAAACTTAACATTCAAAGAAACAAAACATACCCTTTACTTCTCCCATCCTGGCTGACTAATCTGATCTCCACAGCATCTTCAAACACTTCTTTTAATTCATCCTCAGTGATGTTGAAAGAGAGGTTTTTGGCTAAAAGTGTTCTTGCAGCTCGAACTATATTGAAACAAGATTTAAGAACATCATTTTAGAAGTCACAAGAGAATAAAGCAAATAGCTCCTATAAAGGATAAGAATCTGTGCTTTAAAAAAAGGGGGATGGAGAGGTGGCTCAATGGTTACTAGCCTTTTGCACAAAGAGGACCCATGTCCAATTGTCAGCACTTAGTCACCTACCTACCTGGTGACTCAAACTTCTGTCCAGTTTCAGATGAGGCTCACCTCTTACTTGTTTACATGTATATATTTCCCCTAGACTGTATGTATTACATTGTATAAATAAGAAAACACTTCAAAGTCCACATTCTCAAACTTAAAATAGAGAACAAGAATTCATTTCAAGAGATATGTAAGCCTCAAGCATGCCATGACACACATGTAGGCAGATGACAACTTGGGAGTTTTTGAAAGCGTTAATAGTCCTGGCTGTCCTAGAATTGCTTTGTTTTTTGGCCTCAAAACTCAGATCCCCCTGCCTCTGCCTCCTGAGTGCTGGATGTGCACTAGCACACTGAAACACGCTGTTTCTTCCCTTCTTCATGTGGCTTGTAGAGATCAAATTTTGTACCTAGCATCTTTACTCAACTAACCATCCTGCCAGCCCTGACATATCCCAGGAATCAAATCTGTCAGTCATCACATGATCCACATCATTTCACTGGTTCACAATGAGGATGAAACTAAGGGAGAAAGGGGGACAAGACTATCTCCTAAGCATTAGTGCCGAGTTACCCAGACTCTTTTACATACCTTTCTTACTATCTCTTCCTTTTGGTTTTTCTAGTTTAATTTCATTGCCAAACACTTTTAAACCAGTGAGCTCCAGGGCCTTTTCTAGGTCTTCAGCAGATTCAAAATCAACATAACCAAATTTCCTTGAAAAAAGTAAAAAACAAGATTATAGGCATGAGGTGATCTACACCTGTACCGTGTGGTACGAACACAGGCAGCATGTACAACACTAACAAAATAAAACCAGATCATTCTTATATCCCATAAAATCGAGTCCATGTCCTTGGTTTCTTCATTCATCATACTGTAACAGCAGTAGCTGGCATGGACCCTGGTAAGTACTGAGAATCCTTTTAGCTAAAAGCATTTGCTGTGACTATGCAGACCCAAAGTGCAAAATTACCCAAAATGTAAAATTCTTAAAATTGCTATTTGACACCCCCAAGTCAAACACAGGACTTCAAATTGCAGGTCCTATAATTTGATGATTTAGTTCATTACTATCTAACCTCTTTATTACTGTAGTGCCTTATCTATCCCAGTATTTAAGGGCGTGGAAGAACACAACTGGAAGGTAAAAATACTAGCTGATACACACAAACCATTTAATGAAAAACATACCTATTTGTACCAGTTCTGACATCCACAGCAGCAAGATCATTTTTAGCAAAAAGTTCACTGATGGCAACTTTTAATTCAGCAACAGACTTGTTTGGATTAAGGTTTCCAATGAACAGGTTGAAAGGTGTAGTTGGTTCTGAGCCTGCACAAAAAATGAGCTTTTTTAGTCCACTTAAGCATACGACAAGTGAATTTCATCATAAACTATAAAGCACATCAGCATACTGCATTTCAATCCCAGATGTTTCAGTATTAAGTCCCTTTGTTAGTCATCACTTGTGCTATTGCTACTCTGATCTCCTTTTAAGTCCCAATTTTGCAGGCTTACCTTCTATTTTCTGTTTCTTGGCTTCAGGGGCTTCTTTCTGCTTGGTCATCTCCTTCTTCCGTTTTCCAGGTGCTGCTTTAACAGGTTCTGCATGTTTTAAAATGTCATTCATGAGTACACAGACTTTTTAGCATTTCCATTAATAAGCATTACTTAAGTCAGCATACTTTATAAGTTAATCTGGTTACCTTCCTCTTCTTCCTCATCCTCATCTTCATCGTCCTCTTCATCTTCTTCATCTTCATCCTCCTCTTCATCTTCATCATCCTCATCATCTTCCTCCTCCTCGGCCACACTCTTGGCTTTCACAGGAACAACTTTTGCAGGAGTTTTCTTTCCTTTGGCTGGTGTGATCTCCATAACTTCTTCCTCAGAGTCTGAAAGAAAGATGGCTCAGTAGGCAAATGCATTTGCTACCAATCCAGACAACATAAACACTACAAATACTTAAAAAAGGAAAACCTTGAAAAGGAAATAAAAACCCATTAAGTTATGGAAAGAATTAAAAGCATAAAATATGAGTTTTTAATCCAACCATGATGGTCAGGGAGTGTACATGCAGTACTCAATATCCTAAGCTCTAACTCACCATCTTCCTCCTCCTCCTCCTCTTCATCATCATCATCATCATCTTCATCATCATCTTCCTCATCCTCATCCTCTGAGGCAGGAGCAGCAGGAGCTGCTTTTGCTGGTTTCACTCCTTTTACTACCGGTGGCTCAAATTCATCCTCTTCATCTTCATCCTCATCGCTGTCATCTTCATCCTCTTCATCTTCATCCTCATCGCTGTCTTCCTTCTTGGCATTCTTACCATTCTTAGCCCCCTTGGCTGGAGTGACAGCTCCCTTTTTACCAGGAGTTGGTACCAATGCTTTTGCTTGTGCAGCTCCCTTTTTACCAGGTGTTGGAACTACTTTGGCTGGTGTAACAGCTTTCTTGGCTGGTGTGGCTGCTGCCTTTTTGCCTGGGGTAACAGCTGCTTTCTTAGCTGGTGTGGGAACTGCAGCCTTTTTTGTTTGTGAAACAACCACCTTCTTTGCTGGAGTTGTGGTAGCCTTTTTGCCTTTCTTCTGAGGGATGACAACCTTGAAAGCAAACAAATCATAAGCATTCCTCTATATCCAATGCTATGTTAAGTTACTAACACAAGATAGACATTAGATATGTTTCTAAAAAGTAAAGAACTGGGGGCTGGGGATTTAGCTCAGTGGTAGAGCGCTTACCTAGGAAGCGCAAGGCCCTGGGTTCGGTCCCCAGCTCCGGAAAAAAAAAAAAAAAGAACCAAAAGTAAAGAACTGGAGAGATGGCTCAGAAGTTAAGAGCACTTGTTACTCTTTTTTTTTTTTCGGAGCTGGGGACCGAACCCAGGGCCTTGCGCTTCCTAGGTAAGCGCTCTACCACTGAGCTAAATAAATCCCCAGCCCCACTTGTTACTCTTATAACAAGTTTAACATCCACATGTAGCTGTAATACCAGTTACAGGATATCCAAGTACATTCTATTCTAGCATGAGGGGACCAAGCATGCTTAATGCACTCACACACATAAAGATAAACATTAAACCCTTAAATAAGGATACATGGCCTTCAATGCTTAAAAAACTGGACTCTTAACTCAGCACCTGAGCTTTTCTAAGAAATTTGATTGAGCATGACCATAAAAACTGTCCTGAGATAAGGTTTCACTATGTACTCCTATTTCTGTCTCCTGTGTGCTAGATTGTCTTTAAATGAAACTTGGGAATGTCATATCTAGCAAATGGGTTATTAGCAGCTTTCTACCCATACAATGTATTTTGAACAATGATTGGAATTAAGATTCAAATAAGCTGAAGCTCAGTGATAGGGACCAGTATTGCAAAAACAAACCATGTGAGATAAAGAATACGGGGAATAATAAATTTTGCTTAGAGAACAAGAATCTAAAAAGGCTACCCTCTCCTCTAAAGTGTCCAGCTTAGTCCCTTAATATATAGAAGGGGGGGTAACCCCAAAAAACTCACATGGTACCACCTAAGCTGAGACCCTGATTCCATCTCTACCTAGATCAAAGTCTGGGTTTCTCACTAAACTTGTCATTTGTCTGGATACTGTGGCTAACACCTAATTCAGGAGAACCTATCTGAGGTTAGGCTGGTCTACAGCTTCCTGTCATAATGTCCTGCCAAAATTCACAAAGCCAAGTGACCATGGACTGAATAAAAATTAGGCTAGAATAAGCAATTTTCCCAAAAACGGAGGGAAAACCACCCCACAAATCTACAGTAAACTCTACTCAATACAACATACGAAACTCTGCCCAGACACCCCCCGAACTGACTGTTATTTCTGACACTTCCAGTCAATCTACCACTGCAAATCACACAATTTTTCAAATAGCATCCTACCTCCTCTTCTCCACTGCTGTCATCTTCATCTTCTGACATTTCTTCATCCTCACTATCTTCTTCCACCTCCTTTGGAGGAGGAGCCATTTTCTTGGACTCTCCGTGGGTTTTGCCGGCCTACAAATGCACACAAAAAAAATCACCCGCATTGTAAGCCACTTTGTCCTCGGCCACCACCTCCTTTCTTACTAAAGAACACAAGCATAAAGACTTCTCGTGGCCAGGCACGACACTCTTCCTGGCAAATTTTTCTGAGAACTGCGCATAATTTGTCTTACAGACAGAAACCTTCACCAGGAAACAGCCACAGGTTTTTAAAGTCTACTTAGTCGTGGCACTTTATTTTCTGGCACGTTCCACAAAAAAGAAAAAAACCCAGTTAAAGGTTCCATTTTAACTATTTGCCGGGGAAGGGGGTTATCTCGAAGGCACCTCTTAAAAGCATCTCTGTATCGGAGCTACTTCCTACTTTCTCACGCTTACAGCCAAACCACGTGGAGTCACCTAGCCGGTCACCACGCGCTACCTCAGGAGCCCACCACGTGTCCATCTACCCGTCACGGTCAGGGACTGCGGATCGCTAGGTAACTAGGCCAACTCTACTGTCCCCTTTCCCGGTGTACTCCCACTCCCCTCACTGCCTCGGACGCGCGACACGTGCGGAGCGCCGTAACCCACGTGGCGGGCCGCGCACCGGAGCACGTGCGCCGGGAGGCGGGGCCCCCGAGAGCGCTAGCCGCTTAAGGTTGGCCCACTTCACTCGCCGAGCCTCCAACCCCCTCTCCGCGCTCAACTCCTCCGACTTCCCCTCACACCGACCCCCGGCCCCGGTGCACTCTACATCGCCCTCCCAGAACCTGCCTCGGCTCCTCTCATCCCTCAAGTCAGAGGCCAAACACCGCGAGACCTCCCGCTAGTCGCGCGAGACTTCCCTCAGCATGGCGCCCTCGAACGCGCCCGGGACTGTGCGCAGGCCCTCCTCCCCTCCGCGACGGGCGCGCGCGCGTCTCTCAGAAAGCAGGCCTAGTCGTCCGTGTTCGCGCGTCAGGCCTATTACCTTTGCGAGTTTCACCATGATGGCGGATTACGGCGACGGCGTGTGTAGAGAGCGAGCAGCTCAGAAGAGCTTAGCGGAACCCACGCGAAGACGACTGGATCGGCGGGTAATGAAGACTCTGGAGCACGTACAACCGCCTGCCAGCTACAGCTAGCGTCTGAGGCAAAAGACTGAGCTTGCCCAGTAATCGCCTCTGGAAAGGCGACGAAGGTGTTCTCGTGACCTCACCTCCACCAACCAGAGCTCGCGTCCGTCCCCCGAACCAACCGCGAGCCTTAACCCAGGACGGCGTGGGTCGGGCCTAAAGCGTGGGGGAGGGCGGGGCTCTTAGGGGCGGGGCCTGACGTCTGCTTTTGAGGGCGGGACTAGTTTTGGCCAAGGCGGACGTTGATTGGTCAGTGTGCTGGTCCTTTGAGTGTTCCTGAGCGCCCGCTCGCTACACGCCTGCGCAGTGAAACGCGCGAGTTTGGCGCGGCTTGAGTGAGGCGCGAGTAGGTGGCGGTATGGCCCGGATTCCCTCAGGTATCCGTACGCCGCATGGACGTCTGTGCTTAGGTGGTCTGGGCATTTCTCGGGGATTTCCCTCGCGTAGCGGAAACCTGCGCCTCCCGGTGGACTTCTCAGGGGCCTAGAACGTTCGCCGCGCTGAAGAGCTGGAGAGCGCCGGAAGGCCTAGAGTTCATTCGGGCCGTTTAGTGGGCCTTGGCCTGCCCTCGGTAGAGGTGGCGGTCCTCTAGGCTGTGGTAGCCTGATGCGAGCCACCACTTTCCTGAGAGCGCCTAATAAAAGCAATTTCGCGCGCGCGCGCGTGTGTGTGTGTGTGTGTGTGAGCAGTGCACAAACAGTCCATTTAATCTCTGACCTCACGCGGTAGGTATAACTCCAGGTTCAGAGAGGTGACTTCCTGGTGTGTGGTGGGAGAAGTACTCGGCCTGCCTGGGACCGCTCACGAGTTCCCTCCGTGGCAGAGGACGAGAGAGTTGTCTTGGATTGCTTTAAACGGATTGCCACTAACTGGTTCCAAGCGTAGCAAACGGGTGCCCTCATCAGCTGACAATATCGATTAAAAATTACCTGTGGAGGTGCTGGTGGGGGTTGAGATAGGGCCTCACTATTTGCTCTGGCCGTCCTAGAGCACACTGTGTAGACCAGGCTAGCCTCGACCCGCGTCGTCACGCCCGGCCCAATCTAGAAGATTTGATTGGAGTTTTTTGTTTTTTTGTTTTTTGGTTCTTTTTTCGGAGCTGGGGATCGAACCCAGGGCCTTGCGCTTGCTAGGCAAGCGCTCTACCGCTGAGCTAAATCCCCAACCCCTTGATTGGAGTTTTTGAGATAGGTTTTCTCTTTGTAGCCCTGGCTGCCCCGGGACTCATTCTAGACCAGGCTGCCTTCGAACTCGGAGATACCCCTGCCCCCTCCTTTGCCATCCTCGGGAGATTTTAACTCAAGTGGGATGTGTTGAGACCCCGGGTTTTCTATCTGAACACGGGCCTTTGGAGATAAGTAGAAATAGTCACTGCGTGATGCTTACTTCCTAAGGCCTTCCCAACATGGTGGAGGGCAGCCACAGCTACACACAAGTGCTCTCTAGTCAGGGCAGGTGATGCGGACCAGTGTTGTGTGGGGGCATTGTCTTTAAAGTGAGACCGGTCACACCTTCAACTGTATAGTATGGAGCCAAGGGAGACTCTTGGGTAGAGGGATAGGAAGGATGGTGTGAGGAAGACCTGGATATTTCCAAGCAGAGCAAGCTAAAGGCATTCGGGAGGAGAGAAGATGAGCTCTGAGTGTGAAATGACATGACTTCTCTTTGTCAATTCAATCTGTTGGGCTTTCCTCAGCCCTCTGGTGTAAAGTGCCACTAAGAGACTTACTCTTGTGACCCTAGGTTACACTGTTAGGTATTATCAGTTGCCTAGTACTTGGGCGTTTATTGTTAATTTGCCCCTTACCCAGACAGAACACGGATTGTTTATTCTTGGTACCTAAGCCATTGCCTGGCATATAATAGTTTGGAAATTTTGCTAACTGGAGTGAGGAATGTGGCTCAATGGTAGGTGCACACAAGGCCCTAACTTAGGAACAAGTTTGAGTGCAGCAGCAGCAGGGACAGCTAGTACAATTTGTGTTGCAGTGGAGTCAACAAACACCTAATACATATGTGGTGCTTATACAAATTATAATTGGATATAACCATATCAAATTGGATCCCCCATATCCCTGTAGGAAGCATGGGGGTGGAGGCTTGGCAGCACATAACTAACTCCAATACTGGGAGTTGTGGAAAGCAGAGACAAGAGGACCCCTGGCATCTGCTAACAAGCCTGTCTAACCATAAAAGGTGATCTTGCTCAAAAAATAAGGTAGAGATGGTGTGAGGATGTTAGTGCCTGCCTGGCATGCACAAAACCAAGATCAATAACAGTGTCTAATTTTTTTATACAAATAGAGCCAGGTACCAGATTTTATTTCCGTCAGCTCTTTAGGAATTTTAAGTTCATAAATGTATTTGAAGGAGACTAAAAGTGTTGCTGCTCACAGACAAGAGGGCACAGAGCAGCAGTTCTCAACGTGTGGATCCTGACCTCTTTGAGATCAGTGACCCTTTTATAGGGATCGTACCAGATATCCTGCATACGTTACAATTCATAGCAGCAAAATTAGTTATGAAGTAGCAGTAAAAATAATTTTATGGTTGGGGGTCACATAAGATGAGAAACTGTATCAAAGGGTCACAGCATTAAGAAGGCTGAGAACCACTGGCCTAGAGTTAACTTGGTCAGTTACAGAACTGGTAGGAGATTGGATGTGTATGTATGTGGGGGGAGGTATGCCTGAATTCAAATGTAGAGGTAAGAGGTTAATCGGTGTTTTTTTCTATCACTACCTTTTTTTCTAAACAGATAGTCTCAAGTATCCCAGCCTGTCCTTGAACTTCTAATTCTTTTGCCTCTCCCAAGTGCTTGTATTGTGTGCTACTTATGGTCTGTGTTGCTCTGGAGATTGATCTTGACCACATGCATGCCAGGCAGGCACTAACCAACATCCCCAGTCCTTCTCTACCTTATGTTTAGAACAGGGTCTTTTATTGAATTTCATCTTTTATGGTTACATGAGCAGATGCCAGAGATCCTCCCTTCTGCTCCCCCTACCCTGAATGCTGGGGTTACAGATATGTGCTACCAACCCCATGCTTTTTACAGGGATATCAGGGATCTGAACTTGAGTCCTCATGCTTTTGCTGCAAGCACTTTATCTGCTGAATCATCTTCCTATTCCAAGGAAAGAGGACTTAAAGACCAAGGGACAAAAGAATAACAAAAGTCTCTAGGTCAGTTCCCCACGTTCAAGGTCCTACCACTTATTTAAATGTACTTACCTCTCTCTTAGTTCCAGTGTCTGACAGCACAAATCAGCAATTTTTTTTCTTTCTGACATGTTCTTGTTAGGTAGCCCAGGTTGGCCCGGTGTACTGGCTGGTTTTGTGTGTCAACTTGGCAGAAGCTGGAGTCATCAGAAAGGAAGGAGCCTCAATAGAGGAAATGCCTCCCTAAGATCCAGCAGTAAGGCATTTTCTCAATTAGTGATCAATGTGGGAGGGCCCAGTCCATTGTGAGTTGTGCCATCCCTGAGCAGGGTTCTATAATTAAGGCACCTGGAAATTGTCTTTATGCCTCTGACCATTGGCGTTACAGGTGTGTTCCTCCATGCCTGGATTTCAGCAAATACTAATTGAAAATCAGTTATAAATAAACCACATAAGGTACCAAAAAATAGTTAGGCACAGTAGCTCAGACCTATAATCATAGCATTTGAAAAGCTAGTGCAGAAGAATTAGTATGAAATTGAGGTCTGAATTAACAACCTGAGTAACTGAGTTCCAGGCCAGGCTGGGCTACAAAACAAGACCCTATATGAACGCATGAATGAATGAATGAATGGATGAATGAATGAATGAATGAGAGATTCAAAACAAGCAAACATGGTGGCATATGTCTGTAATCCCAGTGATTTTGAAGGATTGACTAATGACTATTGGGGTCTGTAGTAAAGGAGCCAATACATGGCCAGAAAAGAATGGAGACAAGCATATGTGAGATAAAGTCTCTTTTCTTTCAGACAGTGCCTTACTCTAAACTCTAGGCTGGTCTAGAACTGGTTGTGTAGCCCGGTGTGGCCTTTAACTTGGGGTGGTCCTCTGGCCACAGGCTCTAGTACAGTGATTACAAGGGTGAACACCAGGCCTGAAATAAGCAAAGGGCCACTTCCTAAACAAGGGAACAAAGATAGGGATGGATTTCTTGTAGCAGTGTGAATAGTCACATGTAAATTGTAGAAGGCAAGATTTTATTGTCGGCTGGTTCAGTTGCCCAAGTAGTGACTGGAGCATGGGCGTGAATTAAAGAAAGCCATGTGTGCTGGTGTCTTGGGAGAATAAACTGTCCTTGAAAGGGAAGGAAGTTCAGGTGGGTAGGCACACAGGGGCAGGGAAAGAGAGATGCTGTCTTAAACTCCAAAGAATTGGCCAGTGTGGGTGTTACATGCCTTTAGTCCTAGCACTTGGGGATCTGTGGGAGCTTGAGGCCAACCTAGTGTACACAGTTCCAGGACAGCCAGAGGAACATGGGCCTGGTCTGGAAAAAAAATGGCTTGCCAAGTAAGCATCAGAGAGAGAGGCAATTGGCTTCAAGAATTGACTGTTTTGAAAAACATGGGCTGGAGAGATGGCTCAGTGGTTAAAAGCACTGCCTGTCCTTCTAAAGGTCCTGAGTTCAATCCCCAGCAACCACATGGTGGCTCGCAATCACCTGTAATGGTATCTGATGCCCTCTTCTGATGCGTCTTAAGATGGTATACTCATATATATAAAATAAACTTTAATAATAATAATAATAGCAACAACAACAACAAACCCATAATGCTTCTGTGGGGACGTCTTTGTAAGAGCCGTTACGGCACGCAATGAGTAGGCTGTTGTGAAGTTCCATCCCATTTATACACAGCCTTGAACCTCAGTGGTTTCCATCTATTAAATGGAGGCGATAATTACTATTTTTTTTTCATGAGTATGCCTAAGTACTAACAGTAGGATAAGTCAGATCCACATCTTCTAGGGTTTTAACGTCCACGTTGAGGATCTGGAAGGGAAACCAGTAGGAGGCTGCCTAAATGCCTCAAACCAAAGGAGGACACTGTCCTTCCTCCCAATCTGTAACCAGGGTCGCAAGACTCAACATGGAAGAATAGGTGGACACAGGTGTTTATTTCGAAATGAAAACCAAAAGAACTGGGTACAGTAACACCTGCAACCCAGTCTTCAGAAAGAGAGGGAAAAGGAATTACAAAAGTCCCCTCTCCACTCTCTTGTAGATCCTTAGCACAGTGGCAAAAGATTCCATCAGTCATTTACAATTAGCCATATTTTTGTATTTTATACAAATCTCTTTATACGATATACACTCTTCTGGACTCTCCTGTTTTTTATTAACTGCACCTCATAATCCCACCTACGTGAGCTGCTGTATTCTTTTTTTTTTTTTTTTTTTTTTGGTTCTTCTCCCCCCCCCCCCCCCCCGCCCCGGAGCTGGGGACCGAACCCAGGGCCTTGCGCTCGCTAGGCAAGCACTCTACCACTGAGCTAAATCCCCAACTCCCACATCAAATATTTAAAAACAAGTCTCACACAGGGATTTGTTTATGTGAATGACAGGATCACAGAGAAGACTAAGCAAGCAGCTGCTGCTCTCTACCCTGAGGCTCTTCCCACAAAAAGTACAGCCATGACAAAGAAAACCTGCCTCAGAGAGTCTAAGGAGGCAGGGCTTTCACCTGTCCTCTGCATGCCAGGTCTCCATGTGGCCACGCTGCAGAACACTTAGCTACAGAAGGCTGCAGGAAGTTTCCAACCATAGCCTGACTTTACCAATCACACCAAGCAATCTCGAATATCTGCTGTGATTCAAAAACTTATTGCCTGAGGCTGGAGAGGTGGATGGCTCAGTTGTTAAGAGCAGTGGCTGCTCTTCCAGACTCAATTTCCAGCACCCACATGGCGGCTCAAAACTGTGTGTAACTCCAGTTCTGGGGGATCCGACACCATCACATAAACATTCATGCAGGCAAAACACCAATGCACATGAAATATAAATAAATTATTTTAAAAATTATTGTCAATGGTGCCTGCTTCTACTCTTTTAATCCCAACACTTGGGAAGCAGAGCCAGGTAGATCTCTGAGTTCAAGGCCAGCCTGGTCTACTGAGGCAGTTCAGGATAGCCAAAGATTAGGAGGTGTGGCCTTGTTGGTGTAGGTGTGTCACTGTGAGCATGGGCTTAAGCCCCTCACCCAAGCTGTCTGGAAGTCAGTCTTCCACTAGCAGTCTTCAGATTAAGATGTAGAACTCTCAGCTCCTCCTGCACCATGCCTGCCTGGATGCTGCCATGCTCCTACCTTGATGATAATGGACTGAACCTCTGAAGCTGTAAGCCAGCCCCAATTAAATGTTGTCCTTTATAAGACTTGCCTTAGTCATGGTGTCTGTTCACAGCAATAAAACCCTAGGATGTAGATAGATAGATAGATAGATAAATAGATAGATAGATAGATAGAGATATTCATAGATATATAGATATAGATATATTCCCCCCCCCCAGAAGCTGGAAGTTCAGTTGTTATCGGCTCAACTTATGTGCTAAGAACAGAACTCAGGTCCTCTAAAAGAGCAGGAAGCACTGAGTCATCTCTCCAACTTTATGTACAGTTTTTAAGAGGTGCTAGCAATCAAACTCCAGGTTTCCTTTCTGCATGCTGGACAAGTACTCTACCAATGGAGTCACATCTCTAACCCCACCCCTTTTTAAGGATGTCTAACTGTAGACATCTGTAGACAAGGTCTAACTGTAGTCCAGGTTGTCCTGGAACTCACTAGGTAGCCCAGGCTAAACCCAAATTCATGGCAATTGTCTTGCCTGGGCCTTCAAAGAACTGGGATTACTGGCTTGAGTCACCATATCCCCACAAGCTATGCTTGCTTTGTGTAAGATAGCCAATTAATGCTTTTGGCCCAGTGTCAGCACCAACATCACCCCCACCCCACCCTGAGTCTCCCTGAGGCAGTCATAGAATCTTCACCTGCTAATGGAGCAGACTCCTGGGCCAGCATCATAGCAGTCCCTATAGCAGCCCCAGACACTGGCCTGAGTAGTCTTCCAAGTCTTCTGAGTCCTTTTTTATCCCTCACCACATGGCTGTTCCAAGCTTTTTCCCCCCTCAGGGCCACCTATGTCTTCTGTCTTCTCTTCAATTTCTGCCCTCATTCTACTTGACAGGGAAGGGCAGTCCTCCCTGAGATATACCCACTTGTGGTTTACAGACAGCCCCAGATATCCTTAGCATGGCACCACACTTCGTCAGAACTTCTCTGGCCTCTTTCTCTTGGGCCGATTTCTTCCTTTCTCCTCCGTCAACATTCTTTTGGCCTGCACGGCTACTTGACATTCCCCATGTGTTGCCCTCTGCTTGGGTTTCCTTTTCTGTTTGTT
The DNA here is from genome assembly GCF_021556685.1 of Rattus norvegicus. Classification (NCBI taxonomy): domain Eukaryota; kingdom Metazoa; phylum Chordata; class Mammalia; order Rodentia; family Muridae; genus Rattus; species Rattus norvegicus. The sequence goes on from NC_141542.1 coordinate 102,126,774, forward strand.
TGTTTGTTTGTTTCTCTTTTGGCAGTTCTGGGGATTAAACCTAGGGTCTCACCATTCAAGACAAGTATTTTGCCACTGAGCTACAATCCCAACCTTTAGCTCTAGGGACAGCTTCTTCAGTGACAGCTGAAGCTTCTTCACAGTGGCATCACTGCCATCTGACAGTTGCTCTGACTCTGAGCAGCCCACCAGACATCTCCTTCCACCACACTCAGCATCTGGCACTGAACCTCCTTTCCTCACACTGCCCTTTTCACTCCCCAATAAATGAGACAGCGTTTTCCTTAGCCCAGAGCAGGAGGCTGTAGGATGTTAAGACTACTGTAGCGGGGTTGGGGATTTAGCTCAGTGGTCAAGCGCAAGGCCCTGGGTTCGGTCCCCAGCTCCGGAAAAAAAAAAAAAAAAAAAAAAAAAAAGACTGCTGTAGCAAATACAGCATCTGAGAGGGCTGGCTGTCAGAGATGTGGTGTTCATACTGTTTCATCACAAGACTGAGGCTGGGCTGTATTCTTACTAATACGGCCACCTCAGGTACCCATACACGTTTGGCAGACACATACACAGATACATAAAATAAAAACATTAAAGCCAAAACATGGGGAGGGGACATCCTCTAGGAGACAGTGGGGAGGAGGGATGGAATGAGGATCTGTGGGAGGGCGGACCCGGAATGGGGTAATGACTGGACTGTAAAAAAAAAAAAGTAATAAAAAAACTCATGGGCTGGAGAGATGGCTCAGTGGTTAAGAGCACTGACTGGTTTTCTAGAGGCCCTGAGTTCAATTCCCAGCAACCACATGGTGGCTCACAACCATCTGTAATGGGATCCAGTACCCTCCTTTGTATGTCTGAAGAGAGTGACAGTGTACTCATATACATGAATAAATAAATACATTTAAAAAAAACTCATAAAGATATGGTGACACACACTATAATCTGAGCTATTAATAAGGAGGGTCACTTCCTTAACCCAATTGCTGCTGTTAGACATTGAAGGGGGAGCTGTGCTTTCATTTTGCAAAGGAGAACCAGTATTGAACACTTCTCTCTTTTTTTTTAAAGATTTATTATTTTATTCATACATGTACACTGTAGCTGTCTTCAGATACACCAGAAGAGGGCATCAGATCTCATTACAGATGGTTGTGAGCCACCATGCGGTTGCTGGGAATGGAACTCAGGACCTCTGGAAGAGCAGTCAGTGCTCTTAACCGCTGAGCCATCTCTCCAGTCCTTGAACACTTCGATGTGTGCTGGGATCTAAAGCAATTGCTGAGAGCTTAAGAACCTCGCTCTTGCAAAAGGCCTGGGTTTGGTTCCCAGCACCCACATGGTAGCTCACAGCTGTCTTTAGCTCCAGTTCCAGGGAATCTGATGCCCCTTCCAGCCCCTACAGGCTCCTGCACTGTATGATACACATACACACATGCGTGTACAATTAAATAAATCAACATTTAAAAAATGTTTCACATGTGCACATTGCCTCAATGTCAACATTTAAATAGCACCTAACAGAGTCATGTTGTCATTAACAGTTTGGGGGACTTAAATATTGTTTTAGGGATAACTTACTTGGTGTGTGTGTGTGTGTGTGTGTGTGTGTGTGTGTGTGTGTGTGTGTGTGCGCATGTGCCTAAAGTAATTAACTTGTTTTGAAATGGGGAAACGAGATGACTTGTTTCATACAGTGACTCCTGGAGGCAAACCAAACAAAACCAGAGTGATCTGGGGAAAAGTAACTCGGGCTCATGGAAACAGTGGCAATGGTTTGTGCCAAATTTCAAAGCAACCTTCCTGCAAAGGCCATTGGACACAGAATCCATGTGATGCTGTACCCGTTCCAGATTTAAACTAATGGGGAGTAAATAAATAAAAGTAGGTTTGAAAAAAAAAAAAAGATGACTTGTTTCCCAGGTTAGCCACAAATTCAATTCCTCTTGCTACCTGAGTAGCTGGAATTACAGGTGTTTGAAAATGCACCAGGCTGGACCTAAAGATTTAGACAGGTGGATCACTGTGAGTTCAAGGCCAGTCTGGTCTATTTAGGGAATTTCAAGCCAACTAGGTCCACCATAGTTTGACAGACTAAAATTAAAACAAAAAATTAGGCAGGCCTCTTTTAGATGTGCTATTTCTGAGCCATTACATGTATTGTACATACAATGTATGTATTCTGTAATGTATTTCAATTCTTTTTTTTTTTAAAGATCTATTTATTTATTATATATGAGTACACGGTAGCTGTTTTCAGAGACACCAGAAGAGGGCATCAGATCCCATTACAGATGGTTGTGAGCCACCTTGTGGATGCTGAGAATTGAACTCAGGACCTTTAGAAAAGCAGTTAGTGCTCTTAACCACTGAGCCGTCTCTCCAGCCCACATTTCAATTCTTATGGTGCCATAAAACATTGTACTTAATTATAATTTATTTGCATGTATGTATATGTGTGTTAGTGCACATGTGTATGCCTCTGTGTGTGTATGCCTCTGTGTGTATGCCTATGTGTATGTGTGTATGCCTATGTGTATGTGTGTATGCCTATGTGTATGCCTATGTGTATGTGTATATGCCTATGTGTATGTGTGTATGCCTATGTGTATGTGTGTATGCCTATGTGTATGTGTGTATGCCTATGTGTATGTATGCCTATGTGTATGTGTGTATGCCTATGTGTATGTGTGTATGCCTATGTGTATGCCTATGTGTATGTGTGTATGCCTATGTGTATGCCTATGTGTATGTGTGTATGCCTATGTGTATGTGTGTGTGCCTATGTGTATGTGTGTATGCTTATGTGTATGTATGTATGCCTCTGTGTGTGTGTATACCTCTGTGTGTATGTGTGAATTTGTGTGTGTGTATGCCTCTGTGTGTGTGTGTGTGTGTGTGTGTGTGTGTGTGTATGCCTCTGGGTGTGTATGCCTCTGGGTGTATGTGTGTATTTGTGTGTGTGTGTGTGTGTGTGTGTGTGTGTGTGTGTGTTGGGTGGGGTGCACCTGTGCATCAGTGCATTCAGAGGTAAAAGATAACCTGAGATCCCACCCTCAGGAATGCCATTCACCTCCTTTAACACAGGTTCTTCCACTGGCCTGGAGCTCACCAGTCAGGCTGGGAAGCCAGTGAGCGCCAGACTCCTGTCTTGGCTTCCCCACTTTTTGTATTTATGAGCCTGTACCACCACACTCAGCATTTTTTTTTGTGTATGTCTTAGTTAGAGTTTCATTGCTGTGAAGAGACACCATGACCAATGCAACTCTCGTAAGGGACAACACTTAACTGGGACTGGCTTACAGGTTCAGAGATTCAGCCCATTATCATCATGGCGGGAAGCATGGCAGTTCCTGGGCAGACAGTGCTGGAGAAGGACCTGTACATCTCCATCCAAGGGCAGCCAGAAGACTGACTCTTCTGCACTGGGTGGAGCTTTAGCATAAGAGGAGACCTCCAAAGCCCACCCCTACAGTGACGCACTTTCTCCAGAAAGTCACATTTCCTGACGGAGCCACTCCCAGTGGACCAAGCATATTTAACTATCACGGTGCATTTGGGGATTAAACTTGGGCCTCCTGCTTACAAGACAAGTGCTTTACTGACCGAGCCACCCCACCCATATCTGAAAAAATTAAAATTTTTAATTTTGTTTTTCTAGACAGAGTTTCTCTCTGCCTGCTGACCTGGAATTCACTCTGTGGAACAGGCTGGCCTTGAACTCAGAGATCTGCCGGCCTCTGCCTCCTGCCTCTCTAGTGCTAGAATTAAAGGTATGTGCCACCACTACTTGACAGCCATCTCAAGGGTCCCAAGGGTCCCATTCTTTTTTTTTTTTTTACTTCTACAGAGTTTTACAATGTAGTCCTGGCTGACCAGGAACTCACTATGTAGACCAAGTTGGCCACAAAGATCCACCTACCTGGGACCTCCCAAGTTCTGGGATTAAAGGTTCTATCACCAGGTCTGGTCATGTGACTATAGTTTTGATATTCCTAGTCTGACATTGATCACTAAAGGTGGCTATTGCTTCAGTTTCTCCCTTGTAATGTTCTTTGGCTTTATAGCACTTACTACTCTGTGGGACAATTGAGACTACCTTGTCAAACTTTAAAATTTCTCTTATATTTTTGGTTGTGAGCCTAGCCTTTAACGGCTGAGCCATCTCTCCAGCCCTAAAATTTCTCATTAAAAAAGGAGGAAGGAGAGAACATTGAGTCTTTTGGAAGCTTAAGATCCCTCTTACTGCCAGCAGGTGCAGTAGCTGCAGGCGGCCAGCAGGTGTCAGTACCGAGGCACATCTGGATCTGGAACACAGGCTCTTTGAGATCTAATGCGGTAGTGAAGAGCGGAGTATCTTTGTTTTACGTCCCCGGCGGCAGATCCCATCCTGCCTCAAGATCTGCTGTCCTTGTCACTACTGAGACATGTAGCCATCTCTCCATTGTGTCCTGGGTTCCATCTTCCCTCGGACTCCCTGACCACACTGTCTCCAGTCTCTGCTGTGGAGAAGCCAGAGGCAGAAAGGAACTCCCACAAGCAGAAGACAAAAGCTGGGAAGGAGCAGCGCACACAAGAAAGGAAGATTCCACTCAGAAAGGAAAGGGACCCTCATCTATGGGGAAAACAAGATCTAACTTAGCAGAGAGGGGACTGACTGAGATCTGGGTGGGGATGGCCTTGGTGTCTGATGGAAAGACAGACTGGAGCTTGTGAGACTGATGGAGGAGACCACTCACCTGGCAGGTGGACAGCTGGCTGGACTCTGGGCTAATCTCTGTGGAAAACAGGCAGACATGGAGGCCACGTGGTCAAGAACTGGGGGTTGGTTGCCCATACGGACGCCTCCTATGCTTCCTCAGATTGGTCATTTTCTAGGTATGATTGGGGACTATTTCCACTTTTCAGAGAAAGAGAAAAGGATAGAAGCTTTAGAGCCTCAGAGAAGGCTCATTGTGTCATGGTGTTTGCCCCCTGCGTGACAACCTGAGTGTGATTCTTGGAGTCCGCGTGGGAGAGAACTGACCTCCACAGGCATGTTAGGCATGTACTCACTAAACCTCAAATAAATGTTAGAGAAGGAGGAGACTCCCCGCCCCCAGGGTCCCCCTTCTGTTTCCTACCTTGGCTTTCCTCCGTGATGGTCAGTAACCCGTAAGCTGAATAGACCGTTTTCTTCCCAGGTTGCTTTTGGCCAGTATTTTATCACAAAAATACAAAGTAACAATGACTGTTTCCCAGCTGTGTACTGTGGTGGTTTGAATGAGAAATGTTCCCCAGTCTCAGGCTTTGAACACTTGGTCCCTACTTGGTGACAGTTTGGGAGGTTTGGGATGTGGGGCCTTGCTTGAGGAAGTATGTGGGGGTAGGGTATGCTTTTAGAGTAAAAAGTCTTGGGGCTGGGGAGATGGCTCAGTGGTTAAGAGCACTGACTGCTCTTCCAGAGGTCCTGAGTTCAATTCCCAGCAACCACACGGTGGCTCACAACCATCTGTAATGGGATCTGATGCCCTCTTCTGGTGTGTCTGAAGATGGCTACAGTGTACCCACATACATTAAATAAATAATTTTTTTTTTAAAAAAAAGAGTAAAAGGGTTGGGGATTTAGCTCAGTGGTAGAAGCGCAAAGCCCTGGGTTCGGTCCCTAGCTCCGGAAAAAAAATTTAAAAAAAAATAAAAAAAGAGTAAAAAGTATCGTCTACTTGTTTATTCTCTCTCTGCTTTGGGCTTAGGTTAAGGTTTCAGTTTCCTTCTTCTGGTGCCATGGCTGCTCCTTCCTTCTCCTGCTGCTACCAATCCTTCCTGACATGGAGGACTCATTCCTGGAACAGTAAGCACAAATAAACTCTGCTATTCCTTTCCTCGGTCATGGTGTTCTATCACAGCACAGAGGAGGAACTGTTGGAACACAGTCCAAGTCTGTACTTCGAAGATTTCTGTTAGATTTCTTAGTGTTTGTGAGAAAACAAGCTGCCAGAAGTTTGTGACCCCAGGTTCTTCAGAACACGGAGTTGTTCTTGCAATATATTCTCATGCCTCTCCCAGGTGTAGATAGGAGTGAATTTATTTCAGGTTGTTCATTGCAACTGGCTATTTTTTTACATGCCTTTATGGAAAACTGTATTGGGTGTGGCCTGCCTACCACGGGCACCTTGTTCTTGTGGTTGGACATTTTACTTATGTGACTCTTCTTAACCCTCAGAGTATAAATTGTCTGATGCTCTAAATAAAGTTGGTTGGTGATTGCATGAGACTTTAGTCTGCCTTATTTATCAGCTCCATTCTCCCAGATCCCACTGCTTCTAGAGAAGTAAACAATAACTAATACATCACCTTGCAAAGTTGCTAACCCTCTCTGAGACTCAACTGTCCCTTGTCTGTAAAATGCAGAGCATAGAAGCTACCTTACAGTGGGGGGATGATGTGGCAGATGACTGGAGAGATGGCTCAGTGCTTAAGAGCACTGACTGCTCTTCCAGAGGTCCTGAGTTCAAATCCCAGCAACCACATGGTGGCTCACAACCGTCTGTAATGAAATCTGGTGCCCTCTCCTGGTGTATCTGAAGTACAGTGTACTTATATATAACAAATAACTAAAATCCTTAAAAAAAAAAAAAAAAAAGTCCTCCATGCTGGGATGGCATGGCAACAAGCAGTAGAAGAAATCTGGAAGCTGACATCTTTTTTTTTTTTTTTCAGAGCTGGGGACCGAACCCAGGGCCTTGCGCTTGCTAGGCAAGCGCTTTACCGCTGAGCTAAATCCCCAACCCCCTGGAAGCTGACATCTTTATCCTAAGCCGGAAGCAGAGAAAATAACTACAGAGAGGCAGCTCAGTTGTCTCTTTCTACCACGTGGGTTCCAGACTTGAACTCAAGTCATCAGGCTTTGCGGGGAAGGGCCTCTCCTCGCTGAGACATTTCAGTGGCCCCTTTTCTCCATCTCTCTCTCTCTCTCTCTCTCTCTCTCTCTCTCTCTCTCTCTCTCTCACTGTGTGGTGTGTGTGTGTGTGTGTGTGTATACATGTGTACACAGGCATCCTCAGACCCCCTGACAGTGGATCACAGGCTGTACAGAGAATCTCTTGTGTAGCTGTTGGTCTATTAGCTTAGGCGGGAAGTGGGAGGTGGGAATTCTGGCTGGCAGGGAGAGAGAATTCTAGGATAGAGTCAGGCACCAGAGGGATCCACCTGAACTCTGAGGGAGATGGTCATGTGGACCTGAGGAGAGGTAACAAGCCACGTGGTAGGATGTAGAATAGGATAAATGGGATAAGTGAGTTATGAGCTAGCAGGACTGAACCAAAGCTTTTGGCTTAGGCACTTATTCACAAATAATTCAGTCTCAGAGTTGTTATTTTGGGAACTTGGGTGGGAGTGGAAAAGCCCCACGGTGACAATAGGTAGTAGCTGTGAGCCACCCAGGGAGGGCGCTGGGAACTAAGCTTGAGTTCTCCACAAGTGCTCTTGACTGCCAAGCCATCTGGCCAGCCCTACAGGCCAGTTTTCTTTCGAGGGTGTGTGTGTGTGTGTGTGTTTGCTATTGTGTAGTTTGCATCAGCCTTATTCTATAGCCCTAGACTGTCCTAGAACCAACAGTGATCACCCTGCCTCGACCTCTCGTGTGCTAGGACTATAGTGTCTTAGTCACTGCTCTATTGCTGAGAAGAGACACCATGACTGTGACCACGGCAGTTCTTACAAAGGAAAGCATTTAATTGGCTTTGTCCATTATCTCATGGTGGGGAGTGTGGGAGCAGGTGAGGCAGACATAGTGCTGGAGAAGAAGTTGAGAACTACATCCTGAACTGCAGGCAGAGAAGAGAGAGGGTGGGAGAGGGAGGGAGGGAGAGGCAAGCTGAGACTGATTAGGCCTGACTGGTTTGGGCTTTTGAAACCTCAAAGCCCACCCCCAGTGACATAGCTCCTCCAACAAGGCCACACCTATCCCTATAAAGCCACACCTCCTAACCCTTTCCTACAGTTCTACTCTCTGGTGACTGAACATTCAAATATATGGGCCTTAGGGGGGGCATTTGTATTCAAACCACAATAGGGGTGAGCCCTTTTGGGTCACAGACAGAGTTTTCTGAGACATGCTGACATCTGTGGATCATTTCCCCGAAAGAATACTAGACACCCTGCTGTGCCTGCCCTACGGGTGCCTGCTCACCAAAGCCGCTCCCACCCCTGTCTGTCAGCAGGCCAGCGACACCCAGCTACAAGCCAGCAGTGTTTCACAAGACGGGTGTAAATCCAAACTGGAATCAGAACAGAGGCCCAGAGGGCAGCGAGACTGCAGTACCAGCCCTATCCAGGGAGGATGAAATGCTCAACTGTAGCGGATCTGTCAACCTTAGAGACAAACCTTACTAGATGATTAATTATGCAATTCCTCTAGACTCCTTTGCTCATATTCCTGGTTCAAAGGCGCCTTAGGGGCTGGAGAGATGGCTCAGTGCTTAAGTGTACCAGATGCTTTTCCAGAGGACCTGGGCTGAAGTCCAGCTCTGAGATGGCAGTTCACTAACCATCAGTAACTCCAGTCCCAAGGCCTCTGAGGATACCAGGAATAGCATACCCATGGTGCCCAGACATACATGCAGACAAAATACCCCAGGACCAGAAATTACAAAACGGTTGTAAGTTGCTCTTACCCTCTCTTGCTCTTGCTTCTCTGCTCTCTTCCCCTCTGTCCCCTGTCCCTTCTGTCCCCATCCTTCCCTCCTTCGCTCCAGGTGCCCATGGCCCGCCTCCTTTGTTTTTCCCTCTACTCTTCTTCTCTCATTAAACCTCTCCACGTGGAAAAAAGAAAGAAAGAAAGAAAGAAAGAAAGAAAGAAAGAAAGAAAGAAAGAAAGAAAGAAAGAAAGGTTGTAAGTTTAACCAGACCTCTGAGCTGGAGAGATGGCTCAGCTGTTAAGAGCACTGACTGCTCTTCCAGAGGTCCTGAGTTCAAATCCCAGCAACCACATGGTGGCTCACAACCATCTGGAATGGGATCCGACGCCCTCTTCTGGTGTGTCTGAAGACAGCGATAGTGTACCCACATAACATAAAATAAATAAATCTTTTTTAAAAAAGAACCAAACACACAACCTGAAAACCCAAATAACCGTTTGGGCTCAGCCCTCAGATTTCACATCTGACTGTCTGACATCCCTTTCTTGTGCCTACAGGTGCCAAGTAATGCCAGGCTGTGTTTCCCAGTGTCAACAAGCCTGAGGGTGCTGCTCATCCCTGAATCCCTGAATCAGGAGCAACCTCGAATCCACTGATGTGAGTGCTTCCACACATGGGCAGAAGCTAGGCAAGATGGTTTTCTACTTGGGGTAACTGTTCCCTAGATATAGGCCGGTATGTTTGTCTCTCTGTGCAGCACTGCACCGAAGTCTCACGTCTTGCTATTGCAGCTCCCCACCGACGTGATCTATATCATCGAGAAGGAGGAACTGAACAGTAACGGTTCACTTTCACAGAGTCTGAAATAAGAGAGCCTTCCCTGGAATCCAGTCTTCAGCCCCTTCGTTCTGGGAGCGGTGTTCTGTCACGGCTTTCATTTCCAGAGCATGGAGAAATGGGCCAGACGGAGTCCTTGTCAAAGACAAGACAAAGACAGTTTTGCCAGGAATGAGCAAGCTGAATCATACATCTGTATAACTATAACAGACACCCTGCCAAGAATTATCGAGTATACTTAAATGGTTTGTGATAACAACCAAAAAAGCCAATTCTTTGACCTTAACTGTAATCATGACTCAGACATGGGGTCCCCCGCAGTCCTCCCAAATCTTCAAATCTACTTCCGTACTGTATCACAACTTGGCTGAACAAACTCAATTAACTCCCTGAACAAAGCTCTAAACTGTGGTACGTGGAGGTGATGCGTGCGTGCTCGTGCATGTGTGCGTGCATGCGTGTGGTGTGTGTGTGTGTGTGTGTGTGTCCAGGTTATGGGAGTGGGGCTAGCCAGGGCTATTGGCTATGTAGTTAGAGATGACCCTGAACTCCTGATTCTCCTGTCTCCACCTCCATGACATGATCCAGTAGGTTTCCGGCACAGGCACAAGGATTTCAGGTCAGTGGTACCACAGACTAAGACCCACCTTTGATTCTAGTGTGGTAATAAACTGCTTCATACCACCGTTGGCCAAATTACCATCAAGTTAATCTTGACCAGTCCACATTAAGCTTTTCAAGACTTTCTCAACCTAAAAGGATAAAACCTCTCCTGAATGCATGCTTGCCATGGATACAACACCCAAAAGTTCCTCAGGGACATCAAAACTTTTATCAACAAGAGGCCTGGGAGCTGGCTCATTGAGTAGACATTTTGACACCGAGTCTGCTGTCTTGAGTTTGATCCCCAGAACCCTTTGGACTTTTCACTCTTTTTTTTTTTTTTTTTTTTTTGGTTCTTTTTTTCGGAGCTGGGGACCGAACCCAGGGCCTTGCGCTTCCTAGGTAAGCGCTCTACCACTGAGCTAAATCCTCAGCCCCTGGACTTTTCACTCTTTCTTTGAGGCCTCCCACTCCTACCAATCAAGTGCTTCCTGACCTCCATTGCTGAACCTGACAGCTTGCTTGGTCTAACTTCAAAGGCACCACTTTTCCTGGTTAATTACATTTAGGAGCTGGAAAGATGGCCCAGGTGTTAGGAGCGCACATTCTTCACCTCAGGCAGTTCACAAACCACTGGAACACCAGCTCCAGAGGGACCCAGTGCCTCTGGCCGCCATTGACACCCACACACATACACATAATTAAAAATAATAGCTTTAGATTACCTCCCCGCCCTGTGTGTGTGTGTGTGTGTGTGTGTGTGTGTGCGCGTGTGTTTCTGTTGAGTAGTACATGCATGTACTCCCTGCTGCACACATGTGGAGATCAGAGGAGTACATGCAGAAGGTGGCTCTCTCTTTGCACCATGTGAAACCTGCCAGTGGCAGCACTCACATCACCTTCCACCCCTACCCCCACCCATCCCCCACCCCTACCCCTTGCTGCTAGATTCACCAGCCTCCAACTCTTCCCACCTCTTTCCTCCCAACCATCTCCCTCTTCCTGGCAGCTGCTAAGATTTACATCTTGCCTGCCCAGTTGGTTTTCTCTTAAATGCTAGTAAAACGGATCTTGGTTTTAAAATTTTTTTTTTTTGGTTCTTTTTTTCGGAGCTGGGGACCGAACCCCGGGCCTTGCGCTTCCTAGGTAAGCGCTCTACCACTGAGCTAAATCCCCAGCCCCTAAAATTATTTTATTAACGGGACTAAGAACCAGCATAAGAGAGCTCCAAATCCCAGTGTATCGCCACCCCATCGGCCTACTTTTAACGTTCATGTGGTATGCTTTACCTGCACTAGAAAATATTAAAAAAAAAAATTGGCATTAAAAACATGACAGTTTTTTTTTTTTTTTTTTTTTTTTTTTTTTTTTTTTTGGTGCTTTAGTGTGGCTAAGTATAGCACCTTCTGGCTTTGCAACAAGCTAGAAATAGAAATTCCTCACCCTAAAAAGAGCTTGTATCTAGGAACGGCGTTTTAAAATACCTAACATTACTACCGACTATTTAAGTGGAATAAAGACTTCATGCCGACACAAAAGTAGCACTCCCACAGCTCAAATACCTCAGCTCTCCAGCCTCAGTAAGGTAGAGCGACTATTCATGGCTACACACAGAACGCTGGCAACAGGAAACCCCTGCTGCCTACATTAGCCTGCACATTCCAGTCCCCAGTGACTTTTCTCCTGTAAAGCCATTGCTGAGACTCTGCAACACACACACTCTAGAGCCACACGAGCCTGTAGGATGCGGCAAGCTAGCCCAGTGCTACATGCCAGCTAGCTCCTCCGTGCCCTTCCTGGATGCCACTCAACCCCAGAGTCCCTAGGTCCCCTGGAAAGGCACTTAGTGCTTTCAACCTCTAAAAGGCCAAGTGGAGGAGAGATCTCTAAGCTGCAGAAATACTCAGAGGCGGTGAGGTCATCCACACGGCCTTTATTGTCACACACTGTAATGCAGGGGTGCCACGCAGATGGACCAGATTCTGTGAGAAATACAGATGTGAGTGCACACATCCCAAACAAGCCATAGACTTTCAGGAAAGTTGACTCCTAGCCAAAGAGTGAGTAGCCAGCCCTTCGGCCCACGGAGCTCAAAACCCCACCCTGACACTGCACAGGCGCAGCAGCGCCCCCTAGTGGGATTACAGGGCTGATGCTTCTGGCTGTCCCCTGTGAGTGCCCTAAGTAAGGTATGGATCTCCGAGAAAAGTTCTGACGACTACACACAGGCTACCCAGTGCTTGTGACAGGTGGCCCTTGAGCACTCAGCTCTAAATGGCATCTTTCCACAGGCTCCTTTATTCCCAGGGTCCCCTTTGTCCCACTCACCACTCTCCAAGGTGCTTAGAATCTTACAGTGTGTGCACCCTGTCACCACACCTCCAGGATCACCCCTGAGGAAACTTCCTTCCTGCAGCGAGCTTTTCTCTCAGTTCCGTGGTCCATATGTAACTTCTGTGAGATTCCGACCACCTTCAGAGTACCTCCCACTTTCACCTCGGCCTCTGCTGTCTGTCCCTGAGCCTTGCGCCCTCCCTCTTTGCTTAGCCAGAATCTGTGCAACAGTAGATCAAACAGAGAGGGTGGTGGCTTTTCTTCCCTGGTTTGGTCAACTCTTCTAAGCTCAGAGGACAGGAGGGAGTGAAGCCTTCTTGGGCCAACATCTACATCCCACTGCAACTTTTATGAGGCTCAGGGGGCTTAGTCAGGCAGGCCACAGTGGAGCCCATGGGTCAAATGGGCAATCTTGAGTTTGGATACAGCATCTTCTGTGGAAAAGGCAGGAAAGGCTTGTTTACAGAGGGTGGGAACAACCAGATAAAACATTTAAAGAGGAAATATGTCAAAATATATACAGTAGAGCAAAGTGATGGGGAACAGTTGTGATAAAATATACAGTGTAAGTTCACCATCTTGGTTCTTTTTTTTTTTTTTTTTTCGGAGCTGGGGACCGAACCCAGGGCCTTGCGCTTCCTAGGCAAGCGCTCTACCACTGAGCTAAATCCCCAACCCCGTAAGTTCACCATCTTAACCATTTAAATAAATGCTTCAGTATTGAGATGGTTCAGTATGACTGGGTTTGAAATTACCTAAGAGACACACTTTGAAGCATCTCTGTCCAGAAGTGTTCTAGAATTTAACTGGAGAGGACCCATTCTGAAAGTGGACCGCACCCACGATCCCATAGACAGGGTGTCTCAGTTAGGGTTTCCACTGCTGTGAACAGACACCATGACCAAGGCAACTCTTATAAGGACAACATTTAACTGGGGCTGGCTTACAGGTTCAGAGGTTCAGTCCATTATCATCAAGGTGGGAACATGGCAGCATCCAGGCAGGCATGGTGCAGGAGGAGCTGAGAGTTCTACATCTTGTTCCAAAGGCAAACAGGAGAAGACTAAGTTCTAGGAAGCCAGGAGGAGGGTCTCTCCAAGCCCACCCCCACAGTGACACAAGGCCACACCTCCTAATGGTGCCACTCCTAGGACCAAGCCTATACAAACCACCACACGGGGGTACTGGACAGAAAGCCAACTGAATCTCAACGTTCTCACTTCTGCTTCCGGGTCTGTCCAACTGTGAGAAGTCTTGGCTATACACTCCTACCACCATGTAGGACTCTGTCATCCCACCCAGATGGACTAGACCCCCTTCAACCATGAGTCTTTTTTTTTTTTTTTGGTTCTTTTTTTTTCAGAGCTGGGGACCGAACCCAGGGCCTTGCGCTTCCTAGGCAAGCGCTCTACCACTGAGCTAAATCCCCAACCCCAACCATGAGTCTTTACATTGCTTCTGACAACTGTTTGCTCATAGGAATAGGGAAAGTAACTAATATAAGTTTTATTTTTTAGGGGCTGGGGATTTAGCTCAGTGGTAGAGCGCTTACCTAGGAAGCACAAGGCCCTGGGTTCGGTCCCCAGCTCCGAAAAAAAAAAAAAAAAAAGAACCAAAAAAAAAAGTTTTCTTTTTTAAAGATTTATTTATTTATTTTATGTATATGAGCACACTGTAGCTGTCTTCAGACACACCAGACCCCATTACAGATGATGGTTGTGAGCCACCATATAGTTTCTGGGATTTGAACTCAGAACCTCTGAAAGAACAGTCAGTGCTCTTAACCGCTAAGCCATCTCTCCACCCCTAATATAAGTTTTATTAAGGTTAATAATTATACAGCCCATCTCCAGAGCTATGCATCTCGCAAGGCAGAAATTCTGTGCTTATTAAACAAGATCCTACTGCTCTTCCCTTACAGCCCCTGGTGAAAGTGCTGATAAAAATCTATGTATGTATGTGCATGTGCATGCACATGTGTGTGTATGCGAGCACATGTGTGTGTCTGTGTGTATGCACATATGTACGTCTGTGTGTGTGTGCAGGTACATGCATATGTGTGTATGTCTGTGCATGAGTGCATGCACACTTATCGGTCTCTGTGTGCACACCGTCATGCACAAGTGTTGTGCATGGAGGACAGCCTCAGATGCCATCCTCAGTAATGCCACTTATCACTGGGAACTATGACCCCAGGCATTGTCCCATAGGTTCTGAGGATTAACTTGAGTCGTCACGCTCACAAGGCAGGCGTTTTATGGACTGACCCATCACTTCCGTCCCCATCCCTGTTTTTTTCTTCCACATTTGGTTACTCACATTTTCGAAATTTTCTACAGAGAAGATTTATTATTTGTATAATTGAATAAACAACATATCTGCAGCTGTTGTGGTTGGCCTATTAACCCCACAAAGGCTCGTGTGTTGACTGTTTGGTTCCCAGAGCAACAGTAGCCATTGCTGCTATGTCTGGAAGTGGGGAATTTCAGAATGTAATTGGATCATAAGCATGCTATTGATGGATTCATAAGTTCATGGTAATACTGGAGGGTGATGGAAACTTGTAGAGATAAGGTTAAGTGACAGGAAGTAGGTCACTGAGAGCATCCCCTGGGAGGAAAAAAAAAAGTGTATTTTTTTTTCTGCAGTGTTACTGACTTCTGGCTACTGTGAGTTAAGAAATTCAGTCTCACCATGGCCTTCTCTCTCACCACAGTCAAAATAAAGAAGCCTAGCCTAGCGTTGTGGCTCACACCTTTAATCCCAACACTCCGGAGGCAGAGGCAGGCAGATCTCTAAGAGTTTGAGGGCAGGGGGTTGGGGATTTAGCTCAGTGGTAGAGAGCTTGCCTAGGAAGCACAAGGCCCTGGGTTCGGTCCCCAGCTCCGAAAAAAAGAACCAAAAAAAAAAAAAAAAGAGTTTGAGGGCAGGCTGGTTTATAGAGAGAGTTCCAGGACAGCCAGGGCTACACAGAGAAACACTGTCTTGAAAAACAAGAAAGAAAAAAAAAAGAAAAACAAGAAAGAAAGGAAGGAAGGAAGAAAGAAAGGAAGGAGACCAACTGACTATAGACTGAAAACCTGAGTCAAAAAAAAATCTTATTTATTTGGTTTTCAGTGGAGTTTTATTGGGTAGCCCAGGCTAGCTTCAAACTCCCGATCTTCCAGTTCTCATTTCCCAGGTGCTGGAATTACGGGTGTGTATCTCCGTGCCCAACTCCCTGCCTTTAAGTTGTCTCTGTCATGTAAAACTGACTCATGAAATAACCTTCTACCACCTCTTCCCCTGGACAATGGTGCCCTGGGAAACCCAGGACACCAGTTAGCAGGTTGTCTGCAGGGTCACTGGGCAGCCCCTAGCTATGGACACCAGGTGTCTCAGAACAAGACCCAGCAATTTGCAGCAAGACACAGTCCATCCATTGATGAGGACCTCCATTAATGGGGTTCCTCCTGAGCACCAGGTTGTCCCCGGGATTCAGGATGGCATGAAATGCCAGAGAAGTATTGTCCTTGACCCCATAGTCCCCTTCACAGAACTTCGTGCTCTCACTTGCTTTTCATTGCTGTGATAAAACTGACCAAAGCCACCTTGGTGAGGAAAGGGTTTATTCCACTTACAGGCCATCATCAAAGGAAACTAAGGCAGGAACTGGAGCAGAAGCACTCGGGGGTGGGGGTGGGGTGGAATCTGGTTCTCTGGCTCCCTCGCTCCTCATTGCTCACTTAGCTTGTTTTCTTAGACAACCTGGGACCACCTTCCCAGAAGTGGCACCACCCACCGTGGGTGGGGTCCTGTGACATCAGGTATTAATCATGAAAATGTCTCACATACATGTCCACGGGTCAGTATGATAGATGTAAATCCTCAGCTGATGTTCCTTCTCTCAGGTGACTCTAGTTTCTGTCAAGCTGACACAGATTAACCAACACACCGTCTCTGCACAGCCACTTCTGGTCCTCACGGTAGCTGCTACTTCTTCCAGATATATCCCCTGGCTAACAGGATCTAGCATGTGTTCACCGGGGCAGCCAGGTCAGCCTGTCTGCGGGCTGCCAGGAGTGCACTGCTCATAGGTTGGCCCTGTCTGTTTCAGGACAAGCAAAGGACCTGCCCTTGACAGCTTGGAGCAGGACCATGAGAAGGTCAGAGAGAAAGTGGGGTCTGGGAGTGATGCAGATAAGCCGAAGCCATTGTGGTACACACAGACGACACAGCAAGGTTCCTTCAGAAGGTGACATGGGCGAGCAAGGAACCAAGGCCTCTTAGAGAGCCAGGGTGATTTTCTTGTTGCCACAAAGCAACATGGTGACAAAGGCAGAGATCACATTCAGGTCCCCTGGAACCCCTGCCCACCTGGCAGCTTGATCAGGCCCAGATCTCAGTGCAGAAGGAGTGCCAGGAAAGGTCATGGTGGGAAGACCGTCTTAAGTATAGTGCGAGGGCTGGAGAGCCTATGGAAGTTCAGAAACTACTAGAATGACAGGTAGGTTTCCAATGGAAACATGTATGAGCTTGAGAGGAAAGAGGGATCCCCGGGGGAATAATGGCTAAGCCCTATGTAACTGTGATGGGTTTGGAGGAACATACAGCATATATCTGGTTCAATGTGGGTCTTTTTTTTTTAAGATTTATTTATGTATGTATTTATTATATATACGTACACTGTAGCTGTCTTCAGACACACCAGAAGAGGGCTTCAGATCTCGTTACAGATGGTTGTGAGCTATCATGTGGTTGCTGGGATTTGAACTCAGGACCTCTGGAAGAGCAGTCAGTGCTCTTAACCACTGAGCCCATCAATGTGGGTTTTTCTTTTTTCTTTTCTTTTTTTTTCGGAGCTGGGGACCGAACCCAGGGCCTTGCGCTTGTTAGGCAAGCACTCTACCACTGAGCTAAATCCCCAATCCCGGGTCTTTTTAATATATGGGTGTGTGCTATGTGCCATGTGCATGTGGTAGATGCCTTCAGAAGCCAAGAGAGAGTGTCAGAGGGCCTAGCGCTGAAGTTACAGGTGGTTGTAAGCTGCCATGTGGGTGCTGGGACCTGAACTCGGGTCCTCTGGATGAGCTACAAGCTTTCTTAACTGCAGAGTCACCTTTTCAGGCCTTTAACGCAAGTCTTTGGCAACTGGGGTTCAATTCTCTTTTTCTTGCTGTTTCCCTCAACACTCAAATATGTGGCAGGGCAGAAATCCCTTTCTAAGCTTATCCCAGTAGCCCCCGGAGTGTCTGAGGCCCTCTGGCCCTGTGGGTGAGGCCCCTGGAGTGTCCGAGGCCCTCTGGCCCTGTGGGTGAGGCCACAGGATTTTATTCAGGAGGGTCTGTCTCTTGCTCACACCCTGGATCCCTGTTCTCAGCCAGGGGTACATCCCTGCTGTTCCTGTCACACAGGGTGCTGACTGTGGTCAACCTAAGGTGGCTATGGGAGTCGTGACGCGGTTGGTGGCGATGACAGCACCGTGTCCCAAGGCCCAGGGTTTCCCGGAAGGACTCTCGGAAGCGAGTGGACATGAGGTTGTAGAGCACCGGGTTAGCCGCTGAGCCGAGGTACAAGAAGACACCAGAAGCAAGGTGCACAGACTGGAAGGCCAGGCGCAGGCCGTCAGTCCAATGGGACACCATACTCCACATGAGACGGTCAGCATGGAATGGAACCCAGCAGGTGCCAAATACTATAACCAGAGCAACTGCAAAAACAGAGAAGAGAGCCCGATCTGATCTGTGTCCTGTTTAGAGTTTGCTTCTCCAGCTCACCATCCTCCCATCCTTGAAAAGCAGGCAGGAGAGCCAGGTGGTAGTAATCCCAGCACTTTGGAGGCAGAGGCAGGTGAATCGCTGAGTTCAAAGTCAGCCTGGTCTACATAGCGAGTTCCAGGACAGCCAGAGCCACACAAAGAAACCCCTTCTCAGAAAAACAAAAGCAAAATAACAGGCAAACAAACAAAACCCCCTGGAAGCTCAATTCCTTCCCCAGACTGGGAGTTAGCTCAGTGGAGCTTCCTCCTTAACAGTGGCACTTACTTAGCATCTTGGTCACCTGTCTGCGTTCCCTATCTCGAAGCTGAATACTTCTGTGGGAGGCCTGCCTGGCTGCTGCAGATATCCTGCCCTTGACCTCCTCTTGGAGCAATATCCTCTCCCTCCGCAGCCTCAGCCCAATGAGCAGGTACAGCACACTGATGGTGACCATGGGCAGACAGAAGAAGAGCAGTATGGTCGTCTGTATTACCAACTTGTAGAAGAACTGGGGACGCACCAGCGTACACGTAACTGAATCGGGCACCGGCCCCCGGCAGGGTACATAGAGTGGACTGAGGCCATGTAAGCTGGTGTTGGGCAGAGAGAAGAGAATAGCGAAGACCCAGATGGCTCCCAACATGCGGCGCACATGGGTCCGTGTCATCACAGACTTGGCTTGGAGTGGGTGCACCACGGCCACATAACGCTCCACACTTAGGGCTGTGACATTGAGCACTGAAGCCAGGCAGACAGTCTCCAAAAGCAGTATCCGGAAGTAACAGCCACCTGCACCCAGCTGGAATGGGTAATTGTGCTGCATCTCATAAAGTTCCAGGGGCAAGCCCACCAGGAGCACCAGCAAATCGGACACCGCGAGACTGAAGAGGTAGAAGTTGGTGGGCGTGTGCATTGCCTTCTGGCGCAGGATGACGGTGCAGGTCAACCCGTTGCCCAGAGTGCCCACTACGAAGATCAACAGGTACGTGACACAGATGGGCAAAAATTGTTTTACCTGCTGTGGCCCCAAGTACTTCAGCCTCAGGTCCTCATGAGTAAGGTTCAGGTCCTCAAGGTCAAAGTGCTCCTTGAACTCACTGTCATTGCAGGACAAGAGGCCCGTTGAAGCATTTGGGGAGAGCTGTCCAGGAAAGAAGGAACAATTGAGGCAGGGAGGAGCATGTAGAATAGAGGGGAGAAGAAGCCCAGAAGTCACTTAGGTAATCCCAGCTCTGTCCTAAGTCATGTCAACTGAAAGTGCCACCTGGTAGAGGGCTGATAAGTCACATGCCACTGAGAAAGAAAAGCATCTGCCACCCTCTATAAAGTGCATTTCAACTGCAAAGTACTCGAAGTGCAAACTTTAAAATAATAAAATTGGGGGCTGGAGAAATGACTCAGTGGTTAAGAGCATGAACTGCTCTTCTAGAGGTCCTGAGTTCAAATCCTAGCAACCACATGGTGGCTCAAAACCACCTGTAATGGGATCTGATGTCCTCCTCTCGTATGTCTGAGGACAGCTACAGTGTACTTATATATAATAAAATAAAATCTTTAAAAAAATTGTCTGGGCGGTGGTGGTGCACAGTTTTAATCCCAACACTCGGGAAGCATAGGCAGGCAGGTCTCTGTGAGTTTGAGGCTAGCCTAGGCTACAGAGCAAGTCCCAGGACATCAAGGACTACAGAGGGAGAGAGACCGTGTCTTCAACAACAAACCCAAAACAATAAAAAAAACAACGAAAAGAGTTATCCTCTAGCCTCCATACACAATTGCGTGCGCGCACGCGCGCGCGCGCACACACACACACACACACACACACACACACACACAAATTTTTAAATGTTAAGATTGGACCTTTGCTGAGAATATCAGGAGCTCCTGAAACCTTTGAATAAACGACAGTTTTTTCCAAGAACAGGCTTGGCTATCTCCTTCAGGTGTTTCCCTTTCAAGATAGACTTCAGGACAGCCACTTGGTGTGGGTGCAACAGCAGTATTGCTTGGTCTTTGAAGAGCCAGGATTCCTAAAGTAACTGCCAGGGCAGACCTGACCTTCCCAACTCCAGGTGGAAAGGTCCAGGTATTTAATCCTCAAAAACCATTGACACAGGGCAGACCTGACATGCAGAAAGGTGTGCATGACCTTGGGCTGAAGAGAAAGCCACCGTAGGGGTTAAGTGAAGGAGTTAAAAACTGTACTTTGACCCAAATTTGGTTCTGTTTTCTGTCACCTCAATCATTCCCAGTTTAATTATTTTATATTCTTTGTACCTAGGGTTCTCACTACTCGGAACTCTCAAGGAGAGGAGCTGGGAGTGGGCAGGTGACAGCCCAGGTTCAAGAGAGGTGCCCCGTGCCTAGAGAAAGGGTCAGCAGGCAGCAGGGCCGGGACAACAATCATCAGAAAAAAGAGAAATAAACTGACTGGCTGAGAGGTCTCTCCAACAACCCCCAAGTACCCCACAGAGTGTTTCCACCCATCTCACCCTGAGAGCCGTGCCTGTCAGGGCTCATATCCCGCTCACCTACCATGCCTTCTGCAGGGGAAGTCCTGACTGGGCCCTGGCTCCCACCGACAGATGCTGAACTGAAGCCGACCTGACAGCAGCTGCCCTCCCTGCCTGCCCGTTGCTCCGCCTGTTCACAAAATCGCCACTAGGGGGCAATGCTGACCCCGGAGCTTGGAGCACTTAAGACCATTCACAAGAGACCCTACCTGCATTCAAACCATATTAGGAAGCTGTTGGACTCACCCGAAGCTGAGAATGTCTCCTTTTTCTGGACAACAATCCCATTTTACAGATGAGAAAAAAATGACACTGAGAGAGGAAGTCCATGAGACTTGGGTCTAACGTGCTGTCCCCGCCAACCTGCAGCGTGCTGACTTGAGCGCGACTTGTTCTGTGTCCCGCAATTCTTTCTGACCCACATTTTCAGACACTTTCTTATACGCACCCTTTCAGCCCCTGAAAGTCAGCAGTCCAGAGAGTCTCATCTCCGTGACTCCACGTGTTTACTCACAGGATAGCAATCCCCCTCACCCCCATACCACAGTCTCATTAGGGGTTTCCAGCGCCTCACCCACCCACCCCGTGTCCAGGCACTAGTCTCCTCCAAGGAAATCACCCTCCTCTCTCCTTCCAGCACCTCCTCCCACACCGGTCCTTTTCCTGAGCATTGTCGGGACCCACTTCTTCACTCAAAAGAGAACACAAAAGCCTAGGCAGGGGTCATAGCTGACACTCACCGTCTGCATTTCTGTCTTCAACGTTCTGTCAGCTTCCCAGCATCCCCTCACTCAAGACAATGTCTCTTTTACCCCGCCCCGCTCAATGCCTGGCTTCTTAAGAACTTCATTTGTAAACAAATAGTCCTGGCTAAGGAGATTGTGGGGAACTCAGGGGCACTTGTTCTTCAGAGCCCTTGGGAGAAAGAATTTTGAAAGCTTCCTACTTAGTTGCAGATGGACCAACCGGGACTAGTTCAGTCATGGCAAGGCTCAAAAACCAGCTCACCAAGGCCTCCCAGAGTTCAAGGAGCACTTCTGACTGTGCTCCCACCTCTAGACCCCCCTCCCCACACCTCCCTGTGAGCCTTTTGAAAACGTTCAGACCCCATGAAGGATGGGGAATGACATGGTTCCCTATAGAATGACCTACAGAAGACAGATGGCTCACACCAAATTACATTCCTAGCGCTGGCTGTGCCATTCACTCAGCATCTTCAGCCATCCTGCTAAAGGACAGCCCTGAAAAGAAGGCCCCTCAGTTCTCACGGTAGTAACCTCTGTTTACACTCTGCCCAGGGTCCCGGTCAGGATCCAAGCTTGAGAACACATGGCAGGGTGTTCCGCAGAACCAGTAGCACCTGCTCCTACCTACTCAGCCCTAAGGCAGCCTCTTTGGATTTTGTGGGTGCATATCCATTTCTTGAGCATGGCGGTCGGTGGCTATCAGTGTAGACCAGGCTATGTCAAGTCTTGGTGCATGGGTAGGGCTCCTGGAGCTGAAGTGAGTGCATAGCTCATAGCCCTCCAACTCTTCCTGAGAACCACAGGGCGGGGGGCGGGGGGGGCCTTCCTTAGCTCAGGTCTGAAGTAGAACCCACCTCAGCCTCCAGGCTGACCTCCTCTCCTGCTCCCAATTGCTTATGAATAAAAGAAGGCAAGTAAGCCTGGTAGAGGGCAGTGTTGGCGTACACCTTTAGCCCCAGCACTCGGGAGGCAGAGGCAAGCAGATATCTAGGTTTGAGGCCAGCAGCCTGGTCTGCATAGTGAGTTCCAAGACAGACAAGAGTACACAAAGAACCATATCTTGAAAGATGGGTAGGGAGGGGGAAGGGGGACGGGACAGAACACACGACTAAACAAATGAACAAAACAAAACCCGCACCCCTCTGGAGTTGGAGGGACAGAAAGTGTGACCTTTCCTTCTCTTGGGGCTCAGTGTGTACACTAGGCTCAACTCTACTCGAAGTGGGAGGACATTTGGCATCTCACACTGGGGCAAACAGAAAATGCCAGGATCTCTGTGATCCTGGGACTATATCTCATGGCACTCTGGGCCTGGAGCCAGCTCTAAAAGGCTATCCACAAGGCTCTCTTGGCACCTACTTATCCAGGGCAATATGGCTGACCCTTGAGTCTAAGTCTCTACATACAGCAGACCTCAGGCATATGCATCCTGAATGCCCCTTTTGGGATCTTCTGATACATGAATGCCCAAAGTTACAATCCAGGTCAGATTTTGGAATAAAATCCCACCCCTACCTCCCTACCCCCTCTCCTAGCCCCTTACTCTCATCATTACCTCTTTACCCCACCCCTACCTTCCTACTATGACTCCTTCCTCCCTACCCTCCCCCCAGACCAGGCCTCAGACTTTGTTTGTTCACAGGGATTTTCTGTGTGTGTCTTAGTGCTTCATTTTCTCTTTTAATTTTTTACATTACGCCCAGATAAAAATCCATCCTGGCTCTGTACTCTAGTCATATGGGGTGCGTGGGACTGGGGCTTCTGGCCTTCTGGAGTGGAAGAAAACAGTTGCCTTACCAGATAGGATCCTGTCTCCAGATATCAGATAGCCCAGAGTCAAACAGCCATGCAAGGCTATAGATGTTGATGCTGCCCAGGGGCTTCAAGGTGTCATCAAAGACACCCAAGTCGGAGGGAGTGGTGAATAGCCATGGTGGCATCATGGATCTAATAGGTGTGCTGTCTGTTTGTTTGTTTGGTGTGTGTGTGTGGCTGAGTTGTGGGAGGAGGGGGGCTCTTCCTGACAGGTTTGTGAGGTAAATGAGACCATTTTTCAAAAATGCTCAGGAGAAGCCCAGGAAAGCACCAACCTTCAAGGAACAGAGTAAATTTCTTCTCAGATGTTCAAACTCAGAAGAAACCATTCACAAAACTACAAGGGATAGCCACACCGGAGAACCAGGACGTTAAACCCTTTCCTGGTCCATTCGGACCTATCATGGCCACAATAGCAGACTCACAAGCAGCTTGGTTTCAGTAGCAGACGGCAGTTACTCACTCCTCCCAGCTGCCCTGAAGATGAAGTGTGTGTACAACAGTTTCACACGGTGACGGTGGTGGTGGTGGTGGTGGTGATGGTGGTGGGCGAGATTGGTTTGGTTTTGAGATGGGGGGGTCTCAGGTAATCCCGGCTGAACTCGATGTGTATCCAAAGTGTATGTTACCACGTCCAGTTTGTGGGGTGTTGGGGCTCAACCCAAGGTACCGTGCATGTTAGGCAAGCACTCCACACCCAGCCAGGGTCATGCAAGCCTACAGTCTAACACTCAGGAGAAGCATGGAGATCTCCCTGCGAACCTTAACACTAAGGGCTGAAGATGGGATTCGAATATAATGTTTATCTTCTAAATCGCTTCTGGACTCTACTCTTCAATTCCAACTCTAATCTCCCATTTCTAAAGTGTCGATTTATTTTCTTTTTGTAGTTGTTTGCTTGTGTGTTTTGAACAGGGTCTCTATGTAGTCTTGCCTGTCCTAGAACTTATGTAGGCCAGGCTGTCTTCAAACTTACAGAGATCAACCTGCCTCAGCCTCCCTAGGGGCGGGGATTAAAGACATTTATCGCTACACTTGGCAAGAAGTGACTTTTAATATCTAAAAATAGTTTTTAGATTTATTTATTTTATGTATGAGTGCTTTGCCTTCATGTATGCATTCGCCATATCTACAGAGGCCAGAAAAGGACATAACATTCCAAAACAGGAGGATAGATGTTTCTGAGGCATTCTGAAACTGCTGACCATGTAACCCAGGTTCTCTGTAACAGTAGCAAGTGCTCTAACCACTGAACCCTCTACAGCCCCTATCTTTCCTTTCTTTCTTTTCTCCACTTTTTTTTTAAAGTTAACTGGTTTTTTTTAAATATTTATTTATTATATATGAGTATACTGTAGCTGTCTTCAGACACACCAGAAGAGAGCATCAGATCTCATTACAGATGGTTGTGAGCCACCATGTGGTTGCTGGGATTTGAACTCAGGACCTCAGGAAGAGCAGTCAGTGCTCTTAACCACTGAACCATCTCTCCAGCCCTTTTCTCCACTTTTTATTGCCAGGAACTGAGCACTATATTTTCTAGAAAGCACTCTACCACCAACCTACATCCCAAGCCTTTTCAGTCTCTGTACAGCCCAAGCTGGCCTTGAACTTATGATCTTCCTGTCTCTGTTTCCCAAAAGCTAGAGTGATAAGCACACGCAAGCTTGCCTGTCAAATTGTGTAAGAGCCCAGCCTTTAAAAAAAAAAAAATGGAAGGAAGAGAAAGGGAGAGAGGGAGAGGGGGAGGGGGAAGGAGAGAGAGAGCAGGAAAGAAGAGAGGAGGGGAGAGGAGAGGAGAGGAGGGGAGGGGAGAGGAGAGGAGGGGAGGGGAGAGGAGAGGAGAGGAGAGGAGAGGAGAGGAGAGGAGAGGAGAGGAGAGAATTCCGTAGGCATCTTTACCCATTTTCCCCAGAACTGCCCCTCCTGAGTGTTGTTCCTGGCTCTTCTTCCATGGGCTAGCCTGGTACTTCCTTGCTTGGCCCAGAGGCAGCTCCTGTGTGGAGACAAGCCAGGTTCCCTTTCCTATGGAATTGGGGTGAGAAGTTAGTTTCCTTCAACATTCAGTCTTGGCTCTAGAAGTCCAAGAGCTATAGCATCTTTCATGTTTACAGCATGCTGCTTAGACTTCCTGTGCCTCGGTTGCCTCGTGTGAAAGGTTGGGTGGCAAACGGCTCTACCTCTAGGTTTGTGACTGCGTGTAGACCAGTCATTTCAGAACTGGCAGATAAACGTCAGCACATATCTCAAAAATCTTGCTACATTTCCTGAACACAAAGGAACTGATGGGGGCGGGGGCTTGTTTTGTTTTATTTTAGCCAGGGTCTCATTGTGTAGCTGGCCTGGAACTTGCTATGTAGGCTAGGCTGGCTTGAACTCACAGAGCTCTTTCTCTGGCCTCCTTGTGTTGGGATTAAAAGTGCTTTCTACCACACCAGACAGGAAGTGTGTTTTAATAGTTTTCTTCCAAAGCAAGAAAAGAACCCAAAGGTTTCCCTCTTCGTTCCCAAAGTAGATTGATGTGAGAAGAAGGGTCTGTCAGGAGACTATGGTGAGCAGGAAGAGTGGAGGATGGGAGCCCAGTCACCATCCACATGTAGGACAAAGGCTGCTCTTGACTTGTCTCTGTGGCGTCTCTGTGCTCATAGAAAGTTCTCAAGTGTGTTTATTTGGAGACGCCATAAACAGAGGACGGACTCATGGGGTGCTTTATGAGGCCTTTGTTGGGTCAGCAGGATTACTAGGTCAAACCCATACTCACCCCTCCCATATTGGCAATAGAAAGAATCCCAACCTCACAGGGATCAAGACCCTAAAAGGGCACCAAGTTATGCTGCTCCAGGTGCCATTCATTGCCTGAGGAGGAGGAGGCTCCTCTCCAGCAAAGCTGTGCAGTGAGAGACAGCAGATCTGGTGAGAGCAAGGACTGGCGTGTGGACAGGCCATGTAGTGTCTCTTCCCCTTTTGGACTTCCCTGGACTCCCCTTCACAGGGCTGATGGGAAGAGAATAGGTTGGGGTCTGTCATGATTCCTGTGCAGCTCACAGGCCAGACCTGGCTTCTCTGTGGAGCCTGCGCTTCTTAAGGAAGTCATAGTCTGAAGTGAATAGGACTCCACCCAGCAAGATGGGGCTGTTTGGTTTTCAGTTAAGAAAGAGTGTCAGGGGCCAGCGAAATGCCTCAGTGGTTAAGAGCATTTAAGTACAAATCTGACAACCTGCATTGGATCTGGGGAAGGTGGACCAAGGCCCAGAAGCTTAGGTGTAGGACCCCACAGCCTGAATCAGGCCATGCCCTACTGCAGCTCACTCTGGGACAAGAGAATAAAGAGGCTGCTTGGGCCATGGCCTTACAGCAATGCCTTCAGCCCTGAGTCTATGGTACCTGACTCCTCTGTGCTCTTTGACACATAGGCTATGCTGAACTGAAAAGTTCTCTCCTTTGTTTGGGGAATTGGTCGGGAGACTTCCCCGGGGAAGATTTGCTGAGGCTCCTCCAGACTCTGTCTCTCTGTCTCTCTCTCTGTCTTTCTCTCTCTCACACACACACACACTCTCTCTCTGTCTCTCTCTCTCTCACATACACACACACACACTCAGTCTCTCTGTCTCTTTGTCTCTCTGTCTCTGTCTCTCTGTCTCTGTCTCTCTCTCACACACACACTCTCAGTCTCTCTCTCTCTCACACACACACTCTCTCTCAGTCTCTCTATCTCTTTGTCTCTCTGTCTCTGTCTCTCTGTCTCTCACACACACTCTCTCTCAGTCTCTCTCTCACACACACACTCTCTCACTCTGTCTCTCTCTGTCTCTGTCTCTGTCTCTCTCTCTCTCTCTCACTCTCTGTGTTTGTCTCTCAACCTGGCTTCACTCATGTAGGGCATAACCTGAACTCACTGATTTATTGGCCCAGCCCTTTGTTCCCAGTTGATTTGTTTTATTTTTAAAACTTACTTTTATGTTCATGGGCGTTTTGCCTGCACATATTTCTGTGTACCACATGAGTATGGTACCCAAGGAGGGCAGAAGACTTCAGGTCCTCACAGTAGACAGTTGTGAGCTGTCATATGGGTTTTGGGAATTAAACCTGGGTCCTCTAGAAGAGCAGCCAGTACTCTGTTGATCCATCTCTCCAGCTGTTGCTACTTTTAATGAAGTGCCTATCCAGATTTTTGTTTGTTTTTTGAGACAGGGTCTCACTATGTACCCTTAGTTGGCCTGAAACTCACTATGTCATCAACAAGGCTGGCCTAAAGATCCTTCTGCCTCTGCACTACTTCCCGAGAGCTTGAATTAAAGGCATGCATTAACCACGCCCAACTCTCTCCAGGTTTTAAAGCGTAGCCTCTCCTTCCCTTTAAGGCCCTACTGTGTTTCTATTCTCCAAATATTAGTGTTCCTATACAATGCTTTCCTTCCACTTCAAGGCCCAATCATGGCCTTGAGGCCCTTTCATTCTTTCTAATAACCCTAATTTCTGAAGGGAATTCTGAAGTGCGTGTCAGCTTTCTTTCCAGACTAACCACAGCAACCTCTTTCCATGTGGCATGTGTGCTCCCACTTTTACACACACACACACACATACACACACACACACACACTCACGAGTCAATATTTGTTCCTTCTGTAATACATAGTGGCTATGGTTATGTTTTGGGGCCAGTCTTACTGTGTAGCTCGCTATCCTGGAACTCATGATCTGCCTGTATCAGCCTCCCCAGCACTGAAAGGTTTGTAGGCGTCTGCTATAGGAATGAAAGCTCTTAGAAAATAACAAAAAACGAAAGCAAAACACACCTTACCCTGGGCCTTCTGCAAGGCAGAGAAACTGGGGCGTCAAGAGGGTGGAATCATGGCAAGTCTGCAGCCTAATTATCTTGGGCCATCTCTAAGCCCCGTTAATCACCACACATTGCTTTCCCCTGTAGGTGACCTAATGCCTTTGGGACCATTAGGTCAGTCCTTTGGAATGTACAAACAGTCCAAGCAAAACACCAAGGTAGCATCTGAGGCCTGTGGCTGAGATCCCTCTGCTTTCTGGGACTCAACTACTAGATGTTTCAAACATCGTATCTGGAGAATGTCTTGATTTGTGATTCTTCGTTCTAGTCTTCATCAAATCGTTACTTCGGGATTGTGGTGACCAGAAAGTATTTATTTGGCTCCAGAAAAACCTATCTCGTATCTCCTTTGTGGTGAGGATTGTGATGTGTTTTGTCTGTTCTGAAGATCTATTTTATTTTTAATTATGTGTGTGTGTCTATATAAGTGTCTGCCAGATGTGTGCTTGTGCCCACTGGGACCTGGAAAGAGTTCTGGGTTGTTTTAAAATATGACTTCCCAATGAGAAATCACTCCATGCACTTATAGATTAATAAAGGAAAAATGACAACACATGGCCAGCTCTGGGTAATACACAAAAGGGAAGCAGCCTTGGACAGAAATCCCCTAGCTTACATATCTTTACAGCCCCAAGTTACACTCGCATGGAGCAATTAACCATATTTTACAGGGACAGACGTTTAAGGTTTGGTTGTTCCAGCAGATGGGGAGATTTATAGTGTAAAACATTGTCAGGGTCACCCCAATCAGACCAGGGACCTTTTCCGGGACAGCCGTTACCAGGGTCATCCTGCCTGCCTGGCAGAATTATGCTCTGCCTGGTAATAGGGGCGTGGTTTAATCTAGGGTCCCTGGTAAGAGGGGCGTGGTCTAATCAGGGGCTGTTAGCCAGGCAGAAGCATGCTCCTTTAGCTAAATTTTACATTCGTGTGACTTAATATTTTCTAAGCAAGTTTACTGGTAACCCCTTGCAGCGGCCAATTATTTCATTTCTCTTTCAAGAGCTCCTGGCGCTGGAGTTATAAACAGTTGTGAACCGCTGCCGCCGGTCGCAAGCGCTGGCCCCAAGTGCTGGGAACTGAGCGGGTAAGCGCTCTTAATAGCTGAGGCACCTCTCCAGCCAGAAAACTGTGTTTCTGTGGACACCCGGCTTCAGTTTCCTGCCACTTACTCACCTGTCCAGGCCAAGGCTTTTCTGGATCCTACTGTTAGGTAGGTTTGGGCCACAACCTCCACGAGGTCTCCCCTACAGTGAGGCTTGAGGTCCGGGGTGAGAAACAAGGAGCCCCAAAACAGTTTATATCTTCACTGCTCCCCTTCTCTTTGCCTGACATCTTTGTTTCATGGTGACTGTCCATGACCCAAGGAGATGCAGCATTAGCCCAGGCGGAGAACTGGCTCCTACTTAGTCCTGGCCACCGTCCTAACTGAACGACTTTAAAAGGTGGAGATCAGAATACTCTCTGGGTCAAAACACTCGAGTTCCTTCGCTGCCCCCATTAGCCTAAGTGAGCCACAAGATTTCTCCTGGGGCCTCATTCCTCTCATGTATAAAGCAGGGACGGCCATTTTTGTTCAGCCCTAGGGTAGAGGGCACTTTATTCCCACAGACACCTGGGAACACATGGTCCCTTTAATGAGAAACACGTTGCAGAAACACCTTGCAAGAAGTGCAAATACAAATACCCTTCTGTCCCGGACCATCTGAGAGTAAACCGCTCGCCTGAAGCCCAGGCTACCTAAGTACTTAAGTGCATGTTGCCTGCAAACAGGGCACTTCCTCCACTGAGCTGATACAGCCGGCAACATCAGGACTGCATTGGAACCTCCTAAGCACAGACCCTGTCAAGTTCCGCCATTTGAGCCTACCGGAAGTGAGCCTCGGATCTACCTTCGTCTTTTGTCGCTTTGAAATTTTCTATTAAAAATCTTTGTAAATAAATGTACATACGGGGCTTTCCTACGCCTGCACTTGCTCTAAAATAACACGGAGACATGGTGTTTTTATTAATCAGCTCCTTGCACTATACTGGAGAATATTCTGAGCTATTCTCACCTTAGTCTAACCGGTTAGGCTCCCTACTACCCAGACACATGCTCCATCATCTGCCATCTTGGTCTTCCCCTGGACACTCCAGCTTCATGTGTCCTCTCAGGGCGACTCGCTCTCCTGCTCTCTACCTAGGACCCCCTCACTGGGATCGAAGTCCCACCTTTTTGTCTTCTACCCAGATATTGGCTGATCAGCTCTTTATTAACCAATCTGAGGTGATAGTTTTTACACAACATGGACGGGAAGGTTTTTTTTTTTTTTTAAGATTTATTTATGTATTATATTTGAGAACACTGTAGCTGTCTTCAGACACATCAGAAGAGGGCATCAGATCTCATTACAGATGGCTGTGAGCCACCATGTGGTTTCTGGGAACTAAACTCAGGACCTCTGGAAGAGCAGCCAGTGCTCTTAACCACTGAGCCATCTCTCCAGCCTGAGACAGGAGACTCTTGACAGTGCCAACTTCCAGACTTACTGCCGATCTCTAGGCACAGTAATCAGTGATCGGCATCTGAATATATAGTGCACAGAACCATCCCCCAACAAATATTTCTTTTTAATTGTGTGTATGTGTGTAGGGGAGGGATATGTATGAGTATGCGGGTGCCTGGAGAGGATGGCATTTGGATCCCTTAGAGCTAGATTGCAGGCAATTGTGAGCTGCTTGAAATACTGCTAGGAACTGACCCTCTGCTCTTAGCCACTGGGCCGTCCCCCCAGCCCCTCCCCACTTCCCCTCCTCACTTCTTGTTTCATTCTACCCCAGTTGCTATGGTCTGGGAGAGGAAGCTCAAAACACGAGATAGCACTGTATCATGTCCAGCAGAAAAAGCACCTCACAGCAACTTCCAGTTATAATTTTGTTTTGAACAGGGCCTCATCATGTAGCCCAGGCTGGCCTTTACCTCCTAACTATCCCTTCCAGGGCTGGAATTCCAGACATGTTATACACTTCATGAGTTATCTATTGTTATTGTTAAGGCCTAGGTAAAATGTTAAGGCCTAGGTAAAATGTTAAGGCCTAGGTAAAATGTTAAGGCCTAGGTAAAATGTTAAGGCCTAGGTAACTGTTACCTATCTAACTGCCATTTTGTGTGCTCTTGCTAATGTGATAAGGAAACTTTCTCATATGTTGTTACTGCTGTTACTAGGGAACTTTCTCATGCCCAAGTTGATTGGATATTCTGTTATGTGTTGTGCTTTGGTGTTCTTGGAAACTAATCACAATAGAAGTCAGAACTGCTTGTATAGTCAGCCACAATAAGCCTGGACCCGAACCAATCACCAAGCAGCACTTCCTACACCTATGAATGAGGTTTCATGGTTTCTCGCCTTTATAAACTGCCCCTGGGATAGACCTCAACATAAGGGAGACACCAGCACCAATATAAGAATCTATTTGGAATAAGACTTCCATTTTGAGTAGGGGGTCAAATAAAGTTTAAGTTCCTAAGACCTCCCTAGGAGGTCCTACTTGGCAGAAAGAGATGTGTGAGTGAATAAGTTAAGACATGAATGTGGGGCAAGTCCCCTGCCACAGTGGAATACTCCATCCAATGGGAACAGAATACATGGACAACGAAGATGTGTTCTTGTGAAGTCCTCTATCCATAAATCCTGATTGGTGAAATAACTTGGCACAGATGTTTGTGGATCTCAAGGTTTAAAAGCTCTGTAGGATCCCGGCTCACGGTTGTAGCCAGCCCCCAAGTTTGGTCTATGGCCCTGACCCATTCATTAGTTCTGGGGTGAATTGCTTAATCACTATCCCTGTCTAATGGAGACCAGTGTTCATGTGGTTTGTGGGTGACTCCTGGACCCCAACAGTTACGATGTGAGTAAAATGGTAATTCTAACCCACCATTCCCTCATCTGTTAACTGAGACTGACAATTGTACGAACGTGATGTTGGAATGCAGCCTCTGCTCAGGCCTCCTCGGACACTGCTGGGCACCCAGGGAGACCTTATTTGTGAATTCCAGCAAATCTGGTGGCTACATTTCGCCGTGAACTTCCCACTTACAAGATAGATTTCCATTTTTGCCAAGTGGACTCTTCTTCTCTTCAGAGACCCCCATCTCTACGGGTGGTCTGAGCTCTCCTGGGAGGCCTTGCCTTCGTCTGCCCATCCGAGGTATGAGTAACTCCTCTAATACATTTCTTCTTCCCCCCACAACCCATCTCAATGTCCTCTTGACCCCTGGACTGCACCCCAAACCTAACGACTATAAAGAAAACACTCATTTTGGGAACTTATGGAGGGTTCCGTTTGGGGTTCAATAATAAAGATGCAGAGATCTGTATAGAATTAGACTATTAGCCTGTTTGCTGGGGCAGTCTCTCAGCTACCTATGTAGCTCCACCAGGCCTCCCTGCCCTGCTCCCTTCCCTCTCTCTGTCTCTGCTCAAGCTACCAGCTCTTTATTTGTCAAAAGCCACACTCCTTTCTTGTGCAAAAAAAAAAAATCTATTAGCATAGTGAGTGTCCACGGTTATCTCCTTCCACACCATCTGCAGAAGGGCTACACCCAGCCCAGATCTTAGAGTTGCCTTATGGCCAGATTGAGGGTCATGTGACCTCCCAGAGGGCAGCTTGCTTTTTAACAGGATAATCTCAGAGTCCGGAAGACAAACATTTACCTATCCTGCCAGCACCTGGTGCTGCCAGGCAAGGTAATTAACAACTGAGAATCCCGGGATACATTTTCATAGTAGATACAATATGTGTGGGAGGGTTATCCCTATGACCAAGTGTTTATAATCACCTGGCGTCAGGATTGCATATTCCATTCAAGACAATAACTCATTACTGTGTCTGAGCTCAGTGAATTCCAGCAAATCTGGTGGCTACATTTCGCCGTGAACTTCCCACTTACAAGATAGATTTCCATTTTTGCCAAGTGGACTCTTCTTCTCTTCCCAGAATATAAGGCAATCCCAGAATATAAGAGGCTGAAGATGGAGGGCTAATAAACTTGGTTACTCCGGTTTACAAGACACAGCCAGGCAGTGGTGGTGCACACCTTTAATCCCAGGATGTGGGAGGCAGAGGCAGGTTGCTCTATATAAATTCAAGGTCAACCTGGTCTACAGAGTGAGGAGGACAGCCAAGGCTACACAGAGAAAAGCCATCTTGAAAAACAAAACAAAACAAAACAAACAAAACAACATCAAAACGACAAGAGATGGTGACCTGGCTGGCATTTTCTCTTGCCAACCTGTCCCCCTAACCAGTCTAGGCAGGACAGATAAACTCAAGGCCAGATCTTGTTCACACAAACTTTAAGTCTATAGCTTCCCTTTCTTGGTCTAAACTGACCAATCCTAAATTAGAGGAAGGGAAACCCATTCCAGACTGTCTAAGATCCTTAAAACACCCAGCCCTCAAGGAGACCTAACTTTGACTTCCAATTCTTTCTCTGTCTCTTTGTCTGTGTGTGTGTGTGTGTGTGTGTGTGTGTGTGTGTGTGTGTGTGTGTATTAAACATTTAAAAATAAAAATTTTAGGGCTGGAGAGATGGCTCAGCGGTTAAGAGCACCTGACTGCTCTTCCAGAGGTCCTGAGTTCAAATTCCAGCAACTGCGGGGCTGGGGATTTAGCTCAGTGGTAGAGCGCTTACCTAGGAAGCGCAAGGCCCTGGGTTCGGTCCCCAGCTCTGAAAAAAAGAACCAAAAAAAAAAAAAAAAAAAAGAAAAAAAATTCCAGCAACTGCATGGTGGCTCACAACCATCTGTAATGAGATCTAATGCCCTCTTCTGGTGCTCTTCTGGTGTGTCTGTAGACAGCTACAGTGTACTCATATATAATAAATAAATAGATAAAAGTTGAGAAATTTAAAAAAATAAAAATTTTAAACTTTTTGAAAAGAAAAAGCATTGTGATTTGCATATAAAGCAGGAGTTGGTACTTGGGAGCTGAAGGCCCCAAGTGACAGATTAACTGAGATTGGGATTTTATTTAAGCAATTGGGGATTTACAACTTGTAACTAGTCTGTCTGGGAGGAATAAAGATGTTCTAAGGACACTTGTGTCTCTCCCATTGACTACTGAATATTGAAACAGTGGACAGAAGAAATCAGAATCCCCCTCCACCCCGGGGAATTTTCTTTTGTGGGAAAAAAGGCTTAAAGTGCAGGGTAGGGTGTGGGAATGTAGGGGAGCAGAGAAGGGACTCGTGTGCAGTGGAAATTTATGACAACCAGAGACTGGTGTCTGGGACTGTGATGTTTTGGGGATGGTGCCTTAACTAGGACTGACTAGTTATGTATTCATGAATAGCTTTTGCCCTCTAGCTAAACCCTACCTTTAGGTTCAGACCCCAAAGATGGACTGGAGAGGAGGGGGCACTGGATCTCTTTTTTTGTCTTTTTGGGGATAGGTAGCCAAATCTGGCTTGTTAGAACACAGGCTGTAACCCTTCATCCCATAATAAAACTCAGTTGCAGGAAGCTGTGGAAACATCTAGCTGTGGAGATTCGCCAGAGGAAACAGCAGGTCACTAGAAGATGTTCTTGGAGACTTTCTCTGGTCCCAGACATCTTCCGATGTCTCACTCTGCTTCCTGGCCACCTTGAGGGGAGCTCTCTACACTGTCCTCCCCCATGATGTTCTGGCTTCCTTCAGGCCGGCAGCAGAGAGACCAAGTGGCCATGGACTGAAACCATGAGCCAAAATATTTTTTCTTCCTTTTAAATTATTGCTTTTGAGTATGCTAGAAGCAAATAAAGAACAACCTTGGTGTCACGAAAAGGAACAAGCGAAAGAACAGGCCAAAAGCTGCTCAGAAGAAAAATTCTTTTTACTGTTGTTCTGTGAATTTAAAATGATGATGATGATGATGATGATGGTGGTGGTGGTGGTGGTGGTGGTGGTGGTGGTGGTGGTGGTGGTGGTGGTGATGGTGGTGATGATGGTGGTGGTGGTGGTGATGGTGGTGGTGATGATGATATCTCATGTTGTCTTGGCTGGCCAGAAACTCACTATGAAGATCAGGCTAGACTTGAACCCTCTAGAAATCCACTTGTCTCTGCCTCTGGGATGCTACGATTAAGGGAATCTATCGATCGTCCAGCTGGCAATTCTTTTTTTCTGGAGCTGAGGACCGAACCCAGGGCCTTGCGCTTGCTAGGCAAGTGCTCTACCACTGAGCTAAATCCCCAACCCTGGCAATTCTTTTTGTAAAGAGATTACCCGGGGCTGGTGAGATGGCTCAGCGGTTAAGAGCACTGGCTGCTCTTCCAGAGGTCCTGAGTTCAAATCCCAGCAACCACATGGTGGCTCACAACCATCTGTAAAGAGATCTGATGCTCTCTTCTGGTGTGTCTGAAGATAGCTACAGTGTACTCACATATATAAAATTAATAAATCTTAAAAAAAAAAAAAGAGAGATTACCCAAGAAGCAAGAGTCTAGCAGAGCTCAACTTCACAAGCTGATGTGATTGGCTAATCCTGGCATGGGAAGTACTTGTTGGGCTAACTACCTTTAACAGAACCAACGATACACCCAGTTTCTTACATATACATGTTACAGCAACAGGTATATTGACTGGGTTATTTACGTGGACTCTCAAACTGTCCCAGATTTCACCAACGGGAACTCTTTCAAACTGGGTTCTGTACTCTGCTGGTTTGGCCCTATCACAAATCTTTCTGGTTAGGTATGGAATCTCAGCACTTGGGAGATTCCAGGCCAGTTCCAGATATACAACAAGTTCAAGGCTAGCCTAGGCTACATGAAACTGTCTTCAAAAACAAAACAAAACAAAAGACGTGTATTTTGTAGCACAATAAAGGGGAAAAAATATTGGTGATTGTGCAGGGCTGAGGGAAAGAAAGCCAGATGACCCTCCCAGGGCAACCATCATGAATCCTGAGTGCCCCCACTGCTGGTGACAGTGTCCAGACTTATCAACCGAAAGGTTAATTTACATCTCAAAAGGTGCCAGATCCAGTTCACTATGTTCACCACCCACTTCCCTACCTCTAGTCTGGGAATCAGAGAGTCTGGCTTTAAGTTCTTGCTGGTTTCAACACCCCCATTCTCAGAGATAGCACGGGCTTTTTGAGGCATAGAAAAAAGATCCATATGGTGGGGATCTCTGGCATAAGAACCAATCTCAATCCAGCAGGGCAAAGGGGGAGGGGAGACTCAAAAACTCCTTTCTGACCACAGTTTTGCAATTGCTGAGGGTGTCTGGGAAATAAGGTGTATGGTAGGTAAAGGATGTCAGGTGACTGAAAATGTGGGCGTTGATGAGAATCTAGGAAAACAATTTATGGTAGTTCTGGGGACCAGGTTACTTTGTTTGGAGAAACTGTCATTGTCTAACCAAAATGGAGATGCTTGATGAAATGGTATGGACACAGACACAGTGGCTTAGACTTTTGAATATGCTAAAAGCCACTGAATGGGGCTGGAGAGATGCCTCAGCCATTAAGAGCACTTGTTACTCTTAGAGAGGACCTGGGTTGAGTTCCCAGCACCCATACCGCTGCGGTGCCTCACATACCTCTCTTAGTCTAGTTCTGGGGCCTTTGAGCGCCCTCTTCTGGCTTCAGCAGGCGCTGTATGAACATGGTGCACATACATATATGTAATCAAACACTCAGACATTAAAAACAAGTAAATCTTTTTTAAAAGGAAAAAGAAACACTAGAGATGTAGTGCAGTGTTAAGAACTTACCTATTGGGGCTGGAGATATGGCTCGGTGGTTAAGAACACTGACTGTTCTTCCAGAGGTCCTGAGTTCAAATCCCAGCAACCACATGGTGGCTCACAACCATCTGTAATGGGGATCTGATCCCCTCTTATGGTATGCATTAAGACAGTGACAGTGTACTCATATACATGAAGTAAATCTTTTAAAAAGGGGGGGGGCTGGAGAGATGGCTCAGTGGTTAAGAGCACCGAATGCTCTTCCTGAGGTCCTGAGTTCAAATCCCAGCAACCACATGGTGGCTCACAACCATCT
This sequence comes from Rattus norvegicus, assembly GCF_021556685.1. Classification (NCBI taxonomy): domain Eukaryota; kingdom Metazoa; phylum Chordata; class Mammalia; order Rodentia; family Muridae; genus Rattus; species Rattus norvegicus. The sequence goes on from NC_141542.1 coordinate 102,163,837, forward strand.
GTAATGAGATCTGATGCCCTCTTCTGGTGTGTCTGAAGGCAGCTACAGTGGACTCATATACAATAAAATAAAACCTTAAAAAGTAAATTAAAAAAAAAAAGAACTTGCCTATTGTGCTTTCACTGCCCAGCACAGCAAGAAGAAAAACCAACAACAAAGGGGGAGAAATGGGTGTTTCCAAGTTTGGTGGTTTGGAACCTATGATTGCAGGATGCAGAGATAGAAAAGTAATGACTTCAAGACCAGTCTGGGATGCATAGTTTAGGCCAACTTGAGCTACAAGAGAGTCCCTGTCAAGAACAACAACAAAAAATTCACTGTATACTTTAAATGGAAGAACTGGACAGCGTGTGAATTATATGTCAACAACACCGGTCTTAAAAATAGATTTCACCCACCACAGCTTCCTCCCTCTTCACTGGGTCAACTCTGAGTCATGTTCTACAAAGCAAAGCGCTTGCTCTTTCATCTTCCCGCTTGGCCTCACTTCCTCTTGTTCTCCCACACTTTCTGGATTTTCCTAATAAATAAAAACCTTCCTCCTTATATCTAGGTCTGCACCCTCCTTGGGTTGGGAGTCAACACACCCTCCCACAACACACAAGGGTGGGCTTGTGTGTGTGTGTGTGTGTGTGTGTGTGCACTGTGCATGTATACTCATGTTCAAATGGATGCCAGAAGTCAGCATGAGGTGTCTTCTTCCGATACTCTTCACCTTATCTGTCTAGACAGGTTCTCCTCCCAATGTCCATCAGTTGGCTTGACTACCTGACCAGTAAGCTCTGGGAAACAGCCTAAACCCGCCCAGCACTAAGGCTGCAGATGCTGTAGGCATAAGCCATCACACAGTTTTTACATGGATGTTGGGAATCTGAATTAACATTTGGGAGGCAGACACTTGACCAGTGGACACTTTACCTGCTGAGCCATCTCTGAGACCTGCTGTATAAGGAACCCAGCCCAGAGGAATGTTCCCATCAGCAGCCTGTTCAAGGAGAGGGCTTCTACTGAAGACCCTAGGAGCTGGTCTCAGCCACTGCCATGAAGCCGGCATCAGGCCTGGGAACAGTGACAGGGACTATGAAATAACCAAGCCCTGTCAGTGACCTTTAGCCTAGAGCTCATTACCCTTTGGCTCCGTTTTTGGCTGTCCTTGCGGCAGAGACTTCCTGTGAGCACATGAACCAAGTCAGATGAGACTACACGGCATGGGGCCCAGTAGGGCAGTCTGTGGGAAGACCGAGCCTCCTCCACTTCATCTTTTCAAAAATATTGTCTCACGTAGCCCAAGCTGACCCTGAACTTGCTAAGGAGCACAGACCAGTCTTAAACTCCCAAGTGCTAGGATTGTAGGCACGCACCACCATGCCTGGCTTCATTTTGAACATGGATAAGAGAAACACTACATGGCAAAAGCAAACCAGGGGCACCCCTGCTGGCCCCAAGAAAAGGTATATTTGCTCTAACAAAAGGACCACAGTCTGGGTTGCTAGTGAAACACAATTTTTCTCATTATTTGGAAAGCTGGAAATTGAAGATCGAAGTGTGGGAGGGTCGGGCTCTCCTGAGGCTTCTCTCCTTGGCTTGTAGAAGAGGACCTCTGACTGGGTCTTACTTCTATAAATATAATAAATCTTTCCTCTAAGGACACATTCCTACTTTGTGGGTGCATCCAAAGAGAGGGGGTAAGCCAGAGAGATGACCCATCCGCTAAGCACACTTATTTCTCTCTCTCTCTCTCTCTTTTTTTTTTTCTTTTTTCTTTTTTTTTTTTTTTGGAGCTGGGGACCGAAACCAGGGCCTTGCTCTTGCTAGGCAAGCGCTCTACCACTGAGCTAAATCCCCAACCCCACACTTATTTCTCTTGAAGAGGACCAGATAAGAGTTCAATTCCCAGCACTCATATGGTGGTTCATAAAAACACATGTCACTCTACTTCTGGGGGATTCAGCACCCACTTCTGACCTCCTTGGGCACCACCCATGCATGAGGTGCACCCCACATGCAAGCAAAACACTCACACATAAAATAAGTCTAATTTTAAAAAAGACTGTCTTGGGCTAGCAAGATGGCTCGGCACATGCTGGGAAACTGACAGTCCAAGTCCCATCACCGTGATCCACGTGTGGGGGAACTGACTCCCACAGAGTAGCCTCTGAGAAGTACGTGTGAATGCCCCCCATCTCCCATAAATCAATAAATGCCACTTAAAAATGTTAACATAATTAAGGCCAGGCAGTGGTAGTGCACATCTTTTTTTTTTTTTTTTTTTTTGGTTCTTTTTTTCGGAGCTGGGGACCGAACCCAGGGCCTTGTGCTTCCTAGGTAAGCGCTCTACCACTGAGCTAAATCCTCAACCCCGGTAGTGCACATCTTTAACCCTGGCACTCTGAAGGCTGAGGCAAGTGGATCTCTGTGAGTTCGAGACCAGCCTGGTCTATTCTGGGACAGCCAGGACTATCCAGAGAAACTCTGTCTTGAAAACCAACAAAGAGGAAAAACAAAAGGAGGAGTGTTGGTGTCACATTTCCTGTTCTTTACTGACAGGTTTGCTTCTATGAGGCTACAGAGCAAGGTTTAGAAACTTGTCATAACTCAAATGCTAATCCAAGTCGATGTTTGTCGTAAAGGTATGTACAAGACCTGGTTGGCATCTGCAGTGAATTGAGGTTTTAGGTAAAAGAGATTGCCCCTTTGATATGTGTGTGGACCTTACCCAATCAGCTGAAGACCTTATGAATAAAACCCAAGGCCTCCCTAGAGGCAGAGGAAGTCTTCAGTGGCCCTCCTGCCTGAGGTCATTTCACACTGGCCAGCCCCACTGTGACAAGAGTCAATCCCCTGGACTAGCTTACGTGGCTATGTCGAGATAGGCGCCTATTATATACCTTAAGGAGTGACAGAGAATCACTATGGGCTCTGCCTCTCTGCAGTACACTGGACAGCACATCCACCCTTCAGAGGGCAGAGGTGTGCAAGGGGCTGGCTGGGGTGTGTTAGGAACAGAGTCTGGGTGTGTGTGTGCATGTGTGTGTGTGTGTGTGTGTGTGTGTGTGTGTGTGTGTGTGTGTCAATCTCTCTCCTGAAATCTCTCCTGAGGTCACAGGGCAGTGGGGTAGGAATTTTTGTTGCCACATGTCCCAGAAAATGTATCCTGCCACAGGCTTCCCTGCAAACTGTAAGAGAACCCAAAATAGACCCTGAAAAGCTCTTCCAAAACATTAAAAGTGGACAATTACAATGGCTCACAGGATTCTGAGGGCAAGTCCTAAAACGAGCTCTCCATTATCAGCCCAGATCCTGTCACTGCTGACGGGAACTCTCCAGAAGCCCTTCACACAAGCCCAGCTCTACTTAGTCTGCAGCCGGGGCCTGCTCGCTCCTCCCGGCCATGCTCCTGCCTCAGGCAGAATGGGTCCATCTCATTCCCTTATGCCTCAAGCTCAGGGCTTCTAGAGGGGGCAGCAAATACATATTCATACATACATATGTGCATAGATATACACAGATATACACACACGTGAATGAGTAGATAGATAAATGATGAGATAGATAGATAGATAGATAGATAGATAGATAGATAGATAGATAGATAGATGACTCATCAAGCCTAAAGCTCACCAATCCCATTTGACTCATTACCCATCAGTCCCTGGGCCAAACTATGGTGGCCATTAGAGACTGACACAGTGCCTTGTCTAGCCTAGGGACCCAGCTGTCCCAACACCCCAGCTGGAGTGGGTGAAGTAGGCACCTTATATGAATCTCTACAGAGAACCTATCCCTGGACAAGGTGAATTTGAACTGGGCCGTTGTGGACTGCTATCTAATTGGGCTCTGAAAGCAGAAGAATATTCCAGAACACCAGGGTAGCAGAGGAAAAGTCACTAGGCAGCTGCTGCCAGAACCCACAGGAAGCCAAGAAATTATCGCTGAGTACAGTTGAGAGTAGAGCTGCCCTAGCTGAGTAGGACAGGAAGCTGGCTCTCACAGGCACAGACAGGTCTGTGCTGGCCTGGGCCAAGAAGAAAGCAGCAGCTTCTGTTGTGGGGGATGGGAAAGTGGGAAGTATTACAGGTTTATTGAGGTATTGCTGTACTGCTAACTCATTTTCTTAAACCTCTGTCTTTTAGATCCATTTATTCAGTACTTTATGTGTGATTTGCCTTCATGTATGTAGGGGCTTACATCATACATGCATGTATAATTATACATTTGCATGTGGCAAGAGCCCCATTTTTTTGTTTTGTTTTTTAACTATGTATTCTCTTAAAACTGTAAGGCAAAGCAAAACAGTGCCAGTGTCCTAGCCTAGGAAGTTTGGACAGTGAGCAGTGGGTGCCTCTCCCTCTTTGCTCACTGACAGATCCCCCTTGGTTTATTGCTTGCTGTTTGTATCCAGATGAATCTCTACATCCCAACCAGAAGAAACCACAAGAAAATTCATGGAATTTTTGAGGAAATTGTCTGAGAGAGACAGCTGACTGGAGTTTTATCCTTTATCCTTACCTGTACTTTGCTACTTACTTTCAGAAGATGGTTCTGATGGTTGGAGGGCCTCACAGCCCTGAAGGCTGGGGATGCTGCAGCTCAGGGGCAGAACATGAGCCAGGTGTGAACCCTTTGGTTCAATCCTCAGCACTACAATAAAAGCGCGTGCGCATGTGTGTGTCTGAGTGTGTGTGTGTGTGTGTGTGTGTGAGCGTGTGTGCTTCTACATGCATGTGAGTGCATGTGCACATACATGTGGATGTATGTAACTCTAAGAAAGTATAGATAGGGCAATGAATCTCTGGTGATTCTAAGAGCTTTTAGACCAGCCCTGCACATAATATAAAGTTCCTGTTTTGGGGTCTCTGCAGGGAAACAGATATTTTTTTGTTTATTTTATTGATCATTATTTTTGCGTGTATATGTGTATGATGGGTGTGTTTGGGCATGCGTATACTTCAGCATGCATACGGAGATCAGATAACTTTGTAGATTTGGTGTCTTCCTTCTGAAACCTTTATATTGGTGGCTAGGACCGTATTAGCAAGTGCCATTACATGCCGAATCGTCAAACCGGCTCCTGGAGTCCTGGGGAGTGTGGCATTGACAGCCGAGCCCGGAAAGTGCACTAGTTGCTTCTGCTTATAGCCAGAATGGGTCTCTGGTCCTCTGAAGACAGGGACGCACAGCATAGCAACTAGAGAGACAGAAGTAGCCACTCTTCCCAATGCACAAGGACCTGACATAAAAAAATATGAAATATCTTTATAGTTCACTAAACAAGGTTATTAAATAATATAATAATGTAACTCCAGCTCCAGGAGATGACACCCTTTTCGGGCCTTTTCAGGTACCAGGCATACACATGGTGTACAGACATTCACATATGCAAAGAATTCACACTCATAAAATAAAAATTTAAAGTCTTTTGTTTTTGTTTTTGTTATTCAAGACAGGGTTTCTCTGTGTAGCCATGGCTGTCCTGGAACTAGCTCTGTAGACCAGGCTGGCCTCGAACTCAAAGATCTGCCTGCCCCTGCCTCCTGGGTGCTGGGATTATAAGTAATAAAATCTTAGCAATGGTGGTGAGCGCTCTGGATGCAGAAGCGGGTAGATCTGAGTTCAAGACCAGCCTGGTATCAAGAACTCTAGGAGAGCCAGGCTGTAGTTGTTGTTTGCTACTTTGTGGGTTCTTTCTTCCCTGCTTCTCCACCCTTTCCCCATCCTTTCAGCCCCCTAACACTAGACAAAAGGAAAAAGGATAGAGAGGAGAGGAAAGAGGTCCCTGAATAAAAAGTCAGGGGCAGAAAGGGGGCAGTGTTACTATTGGACTACTGATTGGGAGCATCGGTTCCTGGGGGCAAGTTTGATCTTCGCTGCCAGGATATATAATTTCTTCTTCTTGCTTCTTCTTTGTGCATGACTACTTAACAACCCAACTAACAGCAACTAACAACCAACAACAACCAACTAACAACCAACAACAACCAACAACAACCAACAACCAACAACAACCAACTAACAACCAACAACAACCAACTAACAACCAACAACAACCAACAACCAACAACAACCAACAACCAACAACAACCAACAACCAACAACAACCAACTAACAACCAACAACAACCAACTAACAACCAACAACAACCAACTAACAACCAACAACAACCAACTAACAACCAACAACAACCAACAACCAACAACAACAACCAACTAACAACCAACAACAACCAACTAACAACCAACAACAACCAACTAACAACCAACAACAACCAACAACCAACAACAACCAACTAACAACCAACAACAACCAACTAACAATCCCCCATCCCCAACAACACAACAACCCACCCTATTTCCTGGGGCCTGGCACTGATACACTCTCTAGAAAGTCTCCAGAGTTCTAAGTTGCTCAAACGAGGCTGACAAAATCACGCCCCAGCTAGAGCAGGAGGCAGGTCACAGTCAGTCGCTGTAGACAGTCTGAAGCTGCCCCATATCCCACACTTGGGATTAAAACAAAACCATATTCTTGTAATATTTGTGGGGTTTTTTTTTTTTGGTTCTTTTTTTTTTCGGAGCTGGGGACCGATCCCAGGGCCTTGCCCTTCCTAGGCAAGCACTCTACCACTGAGCTAAATCCCCAACCCCATATTTGTGGTTTTTTAAAGAAACCAACCCTCCCCCCCCTCAATTGTCACTATACAGGGCTACTCAGAGAAACCCTGTCCTGAAACACCCAAATGATGATAAAATTTTTCTTTAAAAAAAAACTCAGCGGGGCTGGGGATTTAGCTCAGTGGTAGAGCGCTTACCTAGGAAGCGCAAGGCCCTGGGTTCGGTCCCCAGCTCCGAAAAAAAAAGAAAAAAAAAAAAAAAAACTCAGAACATGCAAATATCAACCACCCTCATCCTTCGTAGAATCTTCTAGAAACTATAAAAGGGCCTAATACAGGACTTAATGTACAGTACATTCTAGCATACTATTTGGTGTTATAAATGGCTTTACTATGTTTTCTTTTTAAAGATTTATTTTCTTTTATTCGTATGAGTGGGTTTTTTGGTTTTTTGCCTTTTGGGTTTTTTGTTTATTTGTTTGTTTGTTTGTTTGTTTGTTTGTTTGTTTTGGTTGGCTCTTTTTAGCTGTTTTGTTTTGTGTTTTTGTGTTTTGGGGTTTTTTTTTTTTGGTTTTGGGGGTTTTTTTGTTGTTGTTGTTTTGTTTTGTTTTGTTTTGGTTTTGGTTTTCCAAGAGAGCTTTGTATGCCTGCTTTGATCTGAGCCATTAGAGTTCTCTATGAATTCTACCCCTTAGGGAGCCGATCTTTCTAGTCTTCTCTCATTGCTTTTTCTCATTTCTGACCCTTTGCGAGCTCAACTCCAGTGAGGTTACTCTGCATAGGAATCGTCTCCCTGGTGGAACATTGGAACTTATGGCCAACATCTGGCTACAAAATCCCACGAGCAGCTGTTTCCTCACCTCGAACTAAACTGTCATTATTTACTGTCTCTGCTGTCCTGTCTCCCAGCCACTTCCTGCCAGGAGTTTAGACTCGAAGTCTTCAAAAACTATTTTATTCTCATCAGCATCCTCAGCACAGATATAATCTTATTTTCTGGTCTATTATGCACGATTTAGCGGTTTGTTGGGACACCATCTTTTTCTGTTACATATGTATAACTTTGTCCCTCTGGTCACACACAGATTATCTGTCCCCTGCTGTGAGTTAAACTTCTGAGTCTCCAAAATTCTAAGCTAAAGACCTCAAACTTTACCCAGGTGGCTCTCACTTTTAATCCCAGCACTCAGGAGGCAGAGACAGGCCAATCTCTAAGAGGCCAGCCTGGTCTACAGAGGGAGTTCTAGGACAGCATGGACTACACAGAGAACCCCTGTCTTGAAAAACAAAAACCGACCTAGAACTTAGGAAAGGACTGGGGCTAAGATCTTTGAATGATAACTAAGGCAAAAGGAGGTCATCAGATTAAGTGGAAATTCTAGTACAGTGAAGTCCTTTAACACAAGCTCAGGACAGACACCCATTGAAGATGTAGGAGAAGGCCGCAGGCTACCAGGCAAGCTAGAAACTCGAAGGAAGGCTATCCTGCTTATGCCTTGGTCTTGGACTTCTTTCAGAACTGTGAGAAAATTCTGTTAAGACAGAATGATCCTCTCATGCACCCCACCTTCCTCAGTCACCCCACAAGCCCACTGAACCCCAGAGGATATCGTCTCCTGGGGACAACTGAGGCTCAGTAGACAGATTCCCTCTGCAGGCTGCACTTGCTGGCCATCTGCATGAACTGGGACTCCCCAAAGCAGATCCCCTGTGTCAGCCGGTCAGTCCCAGCGCCCTAAACAAGTAGTTTCTATTCAGCACCTCAGTGCTCCACCCTCACTTTCCAAAGGAAGTACCACAAAGGCTTCCCAACTCCCTACTCATCCAGGTCAATCTTACTCTGGGCGTGTCTCTCCAGCCCAGTCCTTCCTATGCTCCGTCCATTTCCACACAAAGAACAGTGTTTTTATCTCTGCAGCTCTGGTGATAGGACTCTCTTGGTTCCACTCTTGCCTATCCCCAGCACCCATCACTGTCAGATTCTGTCCCTGAGATTTCAGATCTGCCATCCCAGTCCCCACCATACCCCAGTCTCACCCCAGCACAGGATCTCTTCTTCCCTAAAGAGCCTCTGGGTTTGTTCCCAAAAAGCTGAAAACTTAGAACTTGGAGGGCTCTCTGAAGAAGTGGGAGAGGAGAGGGTGAGTAATTAAAGTGGGGTGAGATCCCCCTATTAGAAACCAGGAAGGAGAGCCAGTCAGGCAGAGAGAGGAGAGAAAAGCAGATGGGGGACTCAGGGGCAGAGGACCCATTTCCTGTGTCCTGCTCTTAAAGAGGAGGTCCTAATCCCCTAGTGCAGCATCACAGGAGCCCAGAGTCCCAAGGGCAGCTGGCTTTGGGGGCCAGCCGGTCCTTGGGAATCCCACAGATAGACAGGGAGTCTGAGGACCACCCCCTACCCACCTGGGTAACACCAGAAGGATAGCCTGGTGGTTATTAAAGCCACATCCCCTTTAATTCCAGCACTTGGGAGGCAGAGGCAGGCGGATCTGGGAGTTTGAGGCCAGGCTGGTCTACAGAAAGAGTTCCAGGACAGCCAGGGCTACACAGAGAAACCCTGTCTCAAAAAACAACAGGAATAGATGCTTGCCATACAGCCTGAGCACATGAGTTTGGTCCCTGGGATCTACCTGGTAGAAGGAAAGAACTGACTCCTGCAAGGTGTCTTCTGACCCCCCCCCCAACACCCCCCAAGATCTGGCACATATGCGTGTGTGCATACACTTTCCCAATAGATAAAATAGGAAAGGAAAATCAAAGCATCCCATTGGCTACTGGCTCTGGGCTGACATCAGACAACTCCAGGCTAGGTTAGCATTAGGGAGATCTTCTGGGACAACAGGAACACACTCATCCTCTCCCTCCCTCAGAGAGGCAAGGAGAGCCTCCTTGGCTGGGATCCATAGCTATCCCAGAGGTTTGCCTATAGGTTGAGTTAGGGATATGGGCACCAACGGAGAAGACCATGAAAGGTCATAGAGGTAAAAACAATGCTTTAAACAAAGAGAAAAAAATTAAATGGGTCATCAAATCAAGGGACTTAATCTACACTAACTGATATCAACCATCAGCCCGCGTTCTTCTCTCTTCCGGTACCTTTGAGGAGTTTATCTGCAAGCTGAGTCCTGTGTGTCTTCACCACATCCTGGTCTCCAACATAGTGGTTCCTAGGTGGCTCATCAGGGAAGTCCCAGGAATCAAGACCCCGAGATGACCCAACCGACATCAGAGTCTAGAGGAAACGTCCCAGAAGCAGAGAGGGCTCCCCATCCTTGAGCTGAAAGGAGGGAGGGACCATCGACGCTCCATTGAGGGGTTGGGGTATGGGGAGAGCAGTTTGCCTAGATTAATCCTTACTAGGAGAAGTCCTAAGGGCTTCCGTCTGCTGCACCTCCCCAACTTGGGGCTTCTTCACAAAGGCCTCCACTGTGTTAGCCCCTGATTTAAGGACCTTCCTCCCTCTGATTCTCATCTCTCTTCTTCCTTTACAGGCTCAGCTGAGCTCACAGGTCAACTGCAGCCTGGGGTTGGCTCCACCTGCTGTGACAGAATGCTAACAGCCCACAGATGACACCTGTAGACTGGTGGTGGTGATGCTGGAAGGGACAAAGGGTAACATCCCCCACTAGATTCTGGCCATGGCCAATAGGCAGAGAGGCTGCCCCCAAACCCCAGTAGTTACTGGAGTGTTGGGGACATGGGCCTCAAGTGCCTTCCTGCCTCTAATGCAGAGTGCCAGGGGTCAGTCTTGAGGTTCATCAGTGCTGCTCGATGATTGGTCAGTGAGGCTGGAGTGGGATCTGGGAGCCTGCATCTCCAACAACCTCCCAGGTGATGCTGACTCAGTGGAGGACTATGCTGAAAACACCTGGTACAGGCCTTGCTAGTGTTTTCCCCAAGCTCGAGTCTGCCCCCTGCTGGCAAGTGGTCTTCTCGGCCATAAACTGCTTTCCAGTTTTCATCTCTAGTGGAGAATCAGTGTCTCTTGAGGCAGTCTTAAAGATTAAGCTTAAAGATTTGAGGGGAAAAAAATTCTTGAGACAAAGCCTCATCATGTATTCCTGGCTTGCCTAAAACCCAGTATTCAAGCAGGCTGACCCCAAAATTAGAAATCCTACTTGCCTCTGCCACTCAAATTCTGGGATTAATGGTGTGCACCACTATGTCCAGGAAATAAATAATTAAGAAACGTGTGAGCGGGGCTGGAGAGATGGCTCCGTGGTTAAGAGCACTGACTGCTCTTCCAGAGGACCTGAGTTCAAATCCCAGCAACCACATGGTGGCTCACAACCATCTGTAATGGGATCCGAAGCCCTCTTCTGGTGTGTCTGAAGACAGCAACAGTGTACTTATATGTAATAAATAAATCTTTAAAAAAAAGTTAAAAAGGGGTTGGGGATTTAGCTCAGTGGTAGAGCGCTTGCCTAGGAAGCACAAGGCCCTGGGTTCGGTCCCCAGCTCCGAAAAAAAGTACCAAAAAAAAAGAAAAAGTTGGGCTGGAGAGATGGCTCAGCGGTTAAGAGCACCCGACTGCTCTTCCAGAGGTCATGAGTTCAATTCCCAGCAACCACATGGTGGCTCACAACCATCTGTAAAGAGATCCGATGCCCTCTTCTGGTATATCTGAAGACAGCTACAGTGTACTTATATATAATAAATAAATAAATCTAAAAAAAAAAAAGAAAAAAGAAAAAGTTAAAAAAAATAAACATGTGGACGTTTATATATGTGTGAACATATATGAGTCCATCCAGGTGCCTTCAGAAGAGGGTGTTGGATCCCTTGGCCTTCTTTACAGTTGGTTGTGAGGCCTGTAAACCAAACTCCAGGCCTCTGCAAGAGCAAAATGCACTCTTAACCAACCACTGAGCCATCTCTCCAACATGGTTTCTGTATTTTTAAAAGGCTGTCTTACAAAGGCCAGGCTGGCCTAGAACTCACTATGTAGCCAAAGCTAGCTTTGAATTCCCAGTCTTCCTGCCTTCCTGTGCCAAATGCAGGGATAGCAGGGGTGCACTACCACATCCAGCTGATCTTCAATGATTCTAATATGATGTTGATGGGACCCCAAACTCAAACTTTTCCGAGCCACTGGGGTTACTAATAACCTGTGTTCTATTGGCACGGGACACTCTGTGCAGTGACTGTGCTTTGGGTTCAGGGTGAACGAGGTACAGAGAAAAAAGCTCATCCTGCACTGGGGACCTTGGGCTCAGACAATCCTGTGGGATCGACCACCCGCAGACGGCAATATTGAGCTCTCCTGAAATGCCACAGAACCAGCAGTAGGGGGCAGCAGAGAGCTGCAGCAGCTGCAGTTAGACCTTATCCCACCTCCCCACCAGAGCCGGCTCAACTAGACTCAGAAGATGGTAGCATTCGTCCAATGTAATTTTTTCTTTTTTATTTGAGAGTGGGGAATTTGAGACAGGGTTTCTCTGTCTGGAACTCACTTTGTAGATCATGCTGGCTCTGAATTCAGAAATTCACCTGCTTCTGCCTCCAAAATGCTGGGACTAAAGGTGTACGCCACAAACTTGGCTTTGGTTGTTTTGTTTTTAAATTTTTTTTTTTTTTTAAGAGTGAAAGGTTAACACAAACCTTATGGGAGCTGCCACACTGTCACTTTAGATTTTTTTATTCTGTTTTGTTTTGTTCAACATTTGCATATGCATAACATATTTGGGGTGGGACCCAAGCTAAAAATGAAATTCATGTATGGTTCTATCTTTTACACACAATACTTTTAGAAAGCTTATTTTAACTGTGGCCCCTCACGTGAGGTCAGGCCTGGAATTTCTTATTGTGACATCATGTCAGGCCTCAAACAATCTTGGATTTCGTGTCTGAGAACAGTTTCATTTCCTGCTGGGATAGAACACTGAGCAAAACAGTCTGGGGAGGAAAGGGTGTATTCTCTCTTACAGGTTATGTCCACTGCTGAAGGAAGCCAGGATGAAACAAACAGGAAGTTGGGGGAGCTGGACATGGTAACACACATATTTAATCCCAGCAGAGAGGCAGAAGCAGGTAGATCTCTGTGAGTTTGAGGGTAGCCTGGACTACGCAACAAATACCAGGCCAGCCAAGGCTACACAGTGAGACCTTGTCTCTAAAAAGAAATCACGGAGGAACTCTGTTGCTAGCTCAAAGACCTATGCTAGGCTGTCTCTTTCATACACCTCAGGACCACCTGCCCAGGGAACCGGGCCACTCAGAGTTGGCCCTGCTCTAGCAATGGACAATCCTCTGCAGACATGCCCACAGGCCAGTCCGATCTGGGCCAGCCATCACCTGAGTCTCTCTTCTCGGCTGACTGAGCTGTGTCAGGTCTGGATGGAGATCTTCTGCTTGTGATAGTTTGTGGCTGTTGATAAAAGCTGTGCTAAGGAGCCCAGGGGCTTGGGTATTCTAGGCAATCACTGTGCCAGGGAGCCACACCCGAGCCCCATCCCTGAGTTTGTATTTGCGTTGGGCTTGACTGAAATCTCCTTCGGGCTTCACCTGCTCCCACACAAGGCTGAAGTAAGCTGGGTGGGGCGAGTTGGTTCAGGTCCCAGTATTCACAGGTATCTACTCGTGGCCTGGGTGATGGGACAAACTGGGCCGCATCTATGTCACCATCAGGCGGTTCAGACTTCTTTGGGTAACTGGGCCCAAAGAGGAGCAAAAACAGCCAAGACCTGGGGGCACCAATGCTTCAGAGCACCACGGTCTCTGTCCTGCTTGTCCTCCTGACCTAGGGACTTCGTGGCTATGTGCTCATCCCGGAAATGGGGAAAGCAGTCTTTTTCTTTGACACAAGGGACTTCAGAAAAGTGTCTACCACACAATCTCTCCTCTTCTGGCCGAGCAAATCCTTGTACAGACAGGGTCAACGACAGACCCTTGCCAATGGATAGTTCACTGACCTCTAGGAGCCTGGGGTGAAGTTCAAGAAAAGTAAATGTATTTTTCTAAGATGTGTCTGGGAACACAAAGTGAGGTGATATGGCTGGAACCGAGTCCCCCTAAAATAATCCTCAGCATCATTTTAATTAGTGGCAGGTCCTTTAAGGGGTAACTAAAGTAAATCCAATAGGGGTGAATCGTTCAGAGAGGTTATCTGAAGCTGGCCGTGCTGTCACATCTGAATAATCCCAGCACTCAGGAGGCTGAGCCAGAAGGATCAGGAATTTGAGGCCAGCCTGGGCTACAGGAAATCTTGTCTCAGAATATCAGAACCAAGAAAGTAGAGGGAAGGGAGATGGGGAGGAGGGAGAAGGGAGGAAGGATGAGGGAGAATGGAGGGAGAAGAGGAGAGAGGGAATGAAGAGGGACCAGCACAAAGACAGCAGACACCACATGAGGACACAGTGAGAAGGTTGACCTGCAAGCCCAACCCAACAGTTCCCTGACCTGGGACTCCCAGGCTCTGGGAAGAAACAAGATGTCCAGGGTTGGGGTTGGGGATTTAGTGGTAGAGCGCTTGCCTAGGAAGCGCAAGGCCCTGGGTTCGGTCCCCAGCTCCGGAAAAAAAAAAAAAAAGATGTCCAGGGTCAATGACAGGAAGAGGAAGACTAGAAATGTTTGCAGGGAGGTGGCCCTTGAATGCCAGATGGAGGGGACTCTATTCCTAGTAGATCAGGGCACCAGGCTTGGCTGATGCTCCAGGGTCTGTTGTTCTACATAGATTACTAACAGACCTCTGGGACAGGGAGAAGAGCCCCAAGGGCCCCATCCCTCTTGCCAACATCCTGATCCTGGGAGGACCTGTGCACTTCTACAAATATATATACATTTGGTCCATTGAGCTGTGTTGTGACAAGATAATGAGTGGATTGTTTTTAACTGGCACAAACTTATTTGGGCACATGCATACAAGTGTGTGTGTGTGTGTGTGTGTGTGTGTGTGTGTGTGTGTGTGTACCTGCATGCACACGTGCGTGAGAGAAAGACTGGGCACAGTATGTGGTGGGAAAGTATTCTGCCACTGAGCTACTGCTCCAGCTCCTCATTGAATTTTTTTTTTTAAAGATTTATTTATTTTATGCACAGCATTCTGCCTGCATATGTGACTGCAGACCAGAAGAGGGCACCAGATATCATTACAGATGGTTGTGAGCCACCATGTGGTTGCTAGGAATTGAACTCATGACGTCTGGAAGAGCAGTCAGTGCTCTTAACCGCTGAGCCATTTCTCCAGCCCCTCGTTGAAATTTTTTTTTTTTTTTTTTGCTTCTTTTTTTCAGAGCTGGGGACCGAACCCGGGGCCTTGCGCTTGCTAGGCAAGCGCTCTACCACTGAGCTAAATCCCCAACCCCGAATTTTTTTTTTAAAGATTTATTTATTTTATGTACATGAGTACACTGTAGCTGTTTTCAGACACACCAGAAGAGGGCATCAGATCTCATTACAGATGGTTGTGAGCCACCATGTGGTTGCTGGGAATTGAACTCAGGTCCTCTGGGAGAACAGTCAGTGCTCTTAACCGCTGAGCCATCCCTCCAGCCCCCTGAGCCATTTCTCCAGCCCCCAGTTTTTTTAAAAGATATATTTATGTAGCTTTATGTGTGAGCATGAGTGTTTCGACCGAATGTATATATGTGCACCATGTATGTGTCTAGTGCTTGCTAATTCCGAAGAATGCTTCCGATCCCCTTAACTAGAGTTATAAATGCTCGTAAGCCAAGCGTAAGCCCTGGGAACCAAATCCAGGTCCTCTGCAAAAAGCAACAAGTTCTCTTGTGCACATGAGTCATCTCTCCAACTCCCTCCCATTTTAAAGAAAACTGCATGTATTAGTTTATTTTGTGTGGAAAGGACATATATGTAGGTCAGAGAACAACTTTTGGGAGTCAATTCTCTCCTCTACCCTGTGGGTCCTGGGGATTCCAGGATCACCAGGCCTAGCAGCAAGTGTCTTTACCGAATGAGCCTCATCTCTGAGATTCTGTCCTGTCCCATTGGTGGCCCTTAAGGACCATTAGGGCGACAGAGAAGATAGCAGGAGGGACACTATAGATTCATCACAACTTCCACCATAGCATCTCAGTACTGGCCCAGTATTCTGGTCCCTTAAGCCAGCACATAGCCAGGCCATAGGATGAGGTTAGAACAACCCAGCTCCCTGGACCCTCAGATGACTCCACACAGTGACTCACAGCTGCTGCCTGGCCACCCTGAGGAGTGGCCCATCCATGTCCCTCGAGATGGGGACAGACAAAGCTGACCTCAGAGCTGGGTAATGGGGGCGGGGCAGGGGGAAGCTGAAGCAGCCTTTGTTGTAGAGATCGGGTGGGAGATGTGCCTTCACAGTCCTCTGTGGCCCTTCAGGCTAGCACTTGGGATTTATTTGCATCCAGGACCTGAGTTTCTGGGATATTTAAGAAGGAATTTGTTTTGACTTGCAAATGTGTCCTGGTGATTTAAATAAGATGTATGCCTTGTTAAAAGGGCAAATGAATTATGGAAGTTTTGAAACAAAAGCCCCAAAGACAGATCCTGTACTGTGACCGAATAAGCCTGGAACACTGGCTTCTCACTGGTGGAGGCTCCTAACTGCCATCCCAGCACTGGGGAGGTGTTTGGTATGAGACTGGATTTTACTAGGTAGCCCAGGCTGGACTTGAACTTCTTGTGTGTGGGGTATGGGATAATGACCTTAAATGCCTGATCTTCCTGCCTCACTCACCCACTGACTGCAAGAATTACAGGCCTGGACCATTATACCAGACTATGAGTGGGAATTTATATAATTTAGTTAAAAGTCCCGTGTGGCAGAAATATGAAATGTTATTTTTCATAGTTTGTGATTTGTCTTAAGATGTTTAAATTGCAGCAATTCTCAACCTGTGGGTTGTAACCCCTTGGAGGGGGGGTCAAATGACCTTTTCATGGGGGTCAAATATCAGATATCCTGCATATCAGATATTTACATTATGATTCATAACAGTAGCAAAATGACATTTACAAAGTAGCATCGAAAATAATTTTATGGTTGGGGTCACCCCAACCTGAGGAAATGTATTAAAGGGTCTCAGCGTTCAGAAGGCCGAGAACCACTGGTTTGGAGCACTTTTGGCTTAGGTCTACTTCCCACCTTGGATTTCTCTGCCAGCTTTTTTTTTTTTTTTTTTTTTTTTTTGGTTCTTTTTTTTCGGAGCTGGGGACCGAACCCAGGGCCTTGCGCTTCCTAGGTAAGCGCTCTACCACTGAGCTAAATCCCCAACCCCCTCTGCCAGCTTTAACACTGGAAACTATTTCTCTCCCCAAGTCAGTTGCCTGTAAACTTCTGTGTGGCCTTGGCCTCTCCTTGTGTCTCCCTCCGGAGTCCATCTGCAGTGCTAGGCAAAGCCAATGTTTTCCTGATGCCAAGCAATTCACCTGGTACTGCTGTGCGCTGTCCTCACTGTCCCTTTCTCAGTGGCCCCAAGGGTAACCTTTGCTCTCCGCAGGAAACCTCCATTCTCCCAGTATTCACACAAAGGCCTTTGGCAAGCCTGATACGGGCCACGCCCATTAAGGGCTTTTACCTTGGAGATCTAGACACAAACAACTTAAATATCTCCCTTAGAAGGATTCTGGTTCTCTCCAAACCAGGCAGGGTTACACTCCCAGAGCCTTTTCCAGCCTCTCCTCGGTGGGTGGCAGCCCAGGCCTCCTTCGTTTCCTGGGAAGTGGGGCCTACACAATAAATAAGAGGGTTCTCTCAACCCCTGCTCTAACCCAGCCCTGCCCTCCTAGCTCAGCCAACCCTTCCTAAGAAGGTAGGCTCAGTAAGTCAAGAATGCCTTTGGGGTCCCAGCCCCCACCCACGGGGCTCATTAGACTGTTTCTTCCAAACAAATTCGGCGTGTCTTCTAAGTGGAATTCCCACACCATCTGCTCTTGTGGCCCTGTTTTCTCCATTGCCTTGGTTTCTCAAACATTCAAGAAGGAGGTCTTCTGGGAAGACTTAGGGCAAGTGTTTGTTCCTCAGAGCACCAATATTCAGAGAGTCTGGCCCCAGGGAGAGCCGGCCCCATAACTCAAGCTTCCAGGGACTATATCAGGTATCCCCAAGGTGGCCTCAAGAGTAGCCACGTGGGAGGCTTGTGCACTGGCCTCCCCCTAGCTGAGTAAAACCGTGGGGAACATGCTGGCAGGGACCACAGAGCCTGAGAAAGAGCCAGGAGTTAAGGTGGAAAATATGGAAAGGCACCAGGCTCCTAGGGCCACATCAGGAGTTAACAGCCAGAGGAGTGGTACAGAGTGGGAGAGCATAGCATGATGCTATGGGTGTAGGTGTGTGCTAACCATGCTCACACAGATGTGCCCACCTGCTCTAACATAGCTACAGGTCTGCGGTGGGTTTATAAGATGGATCCTTGTTGGGGACCGGACTGACCTTGACAGGGACACTGCTTGGTCTCGCTCCTCTTTCTCGCCTGTTCTCCCGCAGGTATGGGTCCCCCTCGACCCCCACGAATAACTGGGCCCCCGCTGACGTGGGCAGATCTTGCAGGCGTTAAGGCGTAGGCTTGAAGTCTGCTTTTTTATTGGACACAGTAAGCTGTACAGCCCAGGCTAGCCCCCAGTTTGCCGCAATCTTCCTGAGGCAGCTAGCTCCTTGGCTTGCTGAGATGGAGCAGGATCTCAGGTTTTTCCTCAAACTTCAAACATAGTCAAGAATGACCCGGGACCCCTAATCTTCCTGCCATTACCTTCCACGTACTGGGATTACGAGTGTGTGTTAGCGTGCCTGGCTTCACTTTTTTTTTTTTAAGTTTTTTTTTTTTAAATCCGTGAATATGTGCATGTGTTCCTGAACACATGGGCCATGTATGTGCAAGTGTTCTTTTGCAGAAGAAAGTACCAGATCTCCTCTCGTGGAGATGAAGTTACAGGTAGCTATGATCTGCTCTATGTGGGTGCTGGGAACCAAACTCCAGTGCGCTGGAAAAACAGCATCTTAACTGCTAAGACATCCCCTCCAGCCTCTCTCTTTCTCTCCTTCTTTCTTTCTTTCTTTTTTTTTAAAGATTTATTCATTTATTATATATAAGTACACTGTAGCTGTCTTCAGATACACCAGAAGAGGGCATCGGATCTCTTTACAGATGGTTGTGAGCCACCATGTGGTTGCTGGGAATTGAACTCAGGACCTCTGGAAGAGTAGTCGGGTGCTCTTAACCGCTGAGCCATCTCTCCAGCCCACTTTCCTTCTTTCTTTCTCTCAAGTACTTACACTCCCCTCCCCAGTCTTTTCTTTCATATATATATTCTATATTCTATATATATAGAGAGAGTCAGGGGATGTAGTTTACTTGCTAGTAGCCCTAGGTTTGGTGGTCATAAAACACACCACATAAAACCAGGCATACAGGGTTGGGGATTTAGCTCAGCGGTAGAGCGCTTGCCTAGCAGGCGCAAGGCCCTGGGTTCGATCCCCAGCCCCGGAAAAAAAAAAGAATTTAAAAAAAATAAAATAAAATAAAAAAACAGGCATACGACTGGGGAGGTGGCTCAGTGGGTATCAGTGCTTGCTGTACAAGAATGAGGACCTAAGTTTGAATCTCCCGCACCCAAGTAAAAAGCAGACACAGTTGCCCATGCACAGTGTGACCCTGGTACGGTGGGGAAAAGGCAAGAAGGCTCCCGGAGCCTTGTGGCTATAGTTCCAGGTTCAGTGAGAGACCCTGCCTCAGGAAAGGATGATTCACATTCTCCTATGGCCCCCGTGTGTACAAAGAAGTGTGTACTCACTGCTGCACGCCCCTGTGTGCAACACATCACACATCTCACATACACACACACACACACACACACACACACGCATGCACGCACGCACGCACACAATATCATTGAAGAGTTCTTTATAAAGTGCCACTCAATTCCCATGAAATGGAGCCTATCTCAGAGGATTAGGTAGAGGAGCGGAGGAGAGCAGTGAGTCAAACGTCCAGGAAGGGTAAAGAGAAGAAAACTGGAGGATGGGGCACTCGACAGAAATGACTCAAGACAAGCTTATTCTGACTGGTGTTTTAGAGACATTGTGGCCAGGAAGGCATGGTGACAGTGGTTTACATTACAGCAAACGGGAAGCAGAGGGCATGGCTGGAACCCAGGGTAAGCATAACCTACAAGAGCCTGTGCCAGGGACCTATTTCTGCCAGTCAAGTCCCACTTCCTCCTGGCTACACAGACTTCAGTACAATCCCACAAGCTGAGGACTGAGTGTTCAAAAAGGTATCCCTGTGAAGAACATTCCAGATTTAAGGCGTAACTTCAGAGAAGGAGCTGGGGACCAGGAGAGGCAGCATGGACATAGCACAGGACAGATAGAGGAGGAAGTCTGTTTTCTGACAGAACTACTTATGGTATGACCCAGGCTGCCACCAGGTAGTATCTGCAGGCACCGTAAGCCAGTTACCAAACTGGCCAGCATCCCTCCATGGGCCATTGATTACTGTCTGGTTTTTTTTTTTAACATTATATATTTTTGAAGATTTATGTCTTTATTTTTGGATGTACCAGAAGAGGGCATCAGATCTCATTGTGAGCCACCATGTGGTTGCTGGGATTTGAACTCAGGACCTCTGGAAGAGCAGCCAGTGTTCTTAACCGCTGAGCCATCTCTCTAGCCCTATTTGTTGTTTTTAAAGAAAATTTCTCACTATGTAGCCTTGGCTGTCCTTGAGCTTGTTATGTAGACCAGGCTGGCCTTGAACTCACAAAGCCACCTGCCTCTGTCTCAGGAGTGCTGGGATTAAAGACACACACCACCACCACCTGGTCCAATAGTGTAATTGCATTTCTTGTCTGTCTCCATTTCCTTCTGTGTGTGTGTGTGTGTGTGTGTGTGTGTGTGTGTGTGTGTGTGTGTTTTGTGTGTTTTGCCATGGCACATGTGTAGAGGTCAGACCACAACATGCAGCAATCAGTATTCTCCTACCCTGTTGGTCCTGGGGACCAGACTCAGCTCACCAGACTTAGATGTAAGTGTCCTTCCCCCCTGAGCTGTCTCACTGGCCTCGACTTTAAATTAGCCCCACTTGGAACAAGAACAGAAAAGCTTGAGGATTAGAGACAAACAGAATGCAAATCCCAGAGTCAGGGATTGCTCCTGTGATCTTGAAGAACTTGCTGAATGCCCCCCACCCCCCACCCCCCACCTCCCACCCCCTAACCTCCCACCCTCCCCATCTCCTCCACTCCCTCCACCACCACCACCCACCACCACCCACCCCCACCAACCCCCACTATGCCAGGAGGCTTGGTAAGGTAGAGCACACACATGAAACTTAGCCGACTCCCCACTCCCTGCCAGATTCCTGGCCTGGAACATGTGCCATACTCCTCATGTAAGAAAACATGACCTGTGGTCATGAAGGCCCAGAGCAGCATTCTCCGTGCCAATGAGGCACCTAGAGGCCTGGAGGGCTTAGCCAATAAGCTTCCCTTCCCAGACATTCCTCCCAGCAAAAAGTGTTTAATCTCAGGTCCACCCTGAGACGAGGGTACCGTACGGTATGCATCCATTTTCCACCATGAACAGCCAATAAACCGTTTAGAACCGTGGACTGTCTCTTTCATCAAGAGACACAGTGGGAAGCCATGGAGAAGGCATTCAACTACAGAGCCGCAGCTTAATTCTCTACCCCCGTCACAGCCACCACCAAGCTAAGGACAATCACTCCATGGGACAAGCTGGAGCTCCCCCTTTCTCTTGGCCCAGGCTAGCCCTTGCCCCCCCCCCCCACTCCATTCTCTGCTCTTCCTTGACTCCCAGTGGTGCCTGAATGCCCAAGAGTCTGAAACCTGAAACCACCACCACCACCACTCCACCACCCCAGCTCATTACAGGTCCAGGGACACCCCCCCACCCCCAGCTCCGGCTTTCCCATCCCCTGAGCAATGTCTTGGAGCTTCCCTACAGCCTGGCACCCACCCCGGCGATGGTGGCATAGGATAAGCACAGTCAAACTCCTAGAGTTCTGCCTCCCCAAGAGGCCGTGCCCAGCAGCAGAGCAGGCGCGGAACCACACCCCTGCCCCCAGGAGAGAAGATATAAAAGTAGACCCAGTTCTCCCTAGGGATGCTGGGGTCCCTGGGGGCATCAGATGCCTGCTTCTCCTCTTACCCACCACAACTACGCCTAACCTGGCAACCAGAGTGAGCACAAACACACACTCTAGCTGTGGATGAAACAGCATACTCAGCAAGCGCTCTACAGCCAGCCAAACCCAATCCACAGCTACCTTCTTAGCACAGTGGGTTTATCTGGGGCCCTAGTCCTTCTTAAGATTACCCGGAAGTCTGCACCCATTTGCAGCTCTCTGTCCTCCCAGCCCAGGTGAGGAGGTGGATTGTCCTGTGTCCAAAAGGTTAACTCTAGCTCTAAGGATAGCCAGCCTAGATGCTTGCCGCCCAGGCCCTGGCCTCCACTATCCTCCCCCCATCCCCCTGCATTGCTAGAGAAATGGCTCCCAAAGAAAGACTGACTAAACTGGGGTCCTGAAGCACCAATGAGGAGAGAGGTGGTGGGAGGGATAATAACCTGGTGTATCAAGTGTCTGTTATCCTAGTTCTTGAGAGGCTAAGACAGGAGGATCATCGGAGTGGGAGATCAGTCTGAACTATATAACAAGAACACTGATCCCCCACTCCCAAAATAAACTAAAAACCCACTCATTCAAACTCAGCATCACCTTCCTTTATCATGCCCCAAAGCACAGTTCCCACAAGCTCTCACAGCCCTGCGGCTGCATCTGCACCCACCTCCATATCTTCATCTTAAACCGAGATGGTGATCCTTCATTTCCTGTGTCCCTACGGCTCTGGCTATGCAACATCACCTGCATTCAGCCCGCCAGGACAGCCACTCAGCAGACTCAGGACATTCAAGTGGACTTGCTCTACAAGTACCTGTGACATCATCAGCTGCCCACAACCTCCTGTGACCTCACCACCTGGACAACTGAGCCTAGCAGAGGCAAGCCACTCCTTCCCAACCACCATAAGTAGCAGGGGGCATAGATGACCACTGAGCCCTTGGAAGACCCTGAAGCCAACAGCAATTTTGTACATGGTCTTCCTGAGGCCTCCTTGGGCAACAAAGCTGATGAAAACTCTGAAGATTTACCCGGACCGTCTGAAGGACTGGATCCCCTACCTGATGAAGTCCCACCAGAAGACATCGTGGAAGCACGAGCTGAAGAGGATGTAGACCAGGCCTCTGAGGCAAACATCATCGCCACAGAGCAAGATGAAGAGCAGGCCTCCATGCAGATTGCCACTTCTATGGGACAGAATAAAGATCGGGCCTCCATGCAGACGGACACCTCCACAGGGCGAGATGCAGAGCCAGCCACCTCCATGACTACATCAACATCTGGGGTCAAAGAAGAGATCCCAGGTACTCCAAATCCTAGCCAGGAGAATCTCGAAGAGCTCACATCCCTGCTGCCCCAAGACCCAGGTATCCTGCAAATGTTTGTAGGTTTCCAGAACCCAGTGTGGGACAGGCTGGCTGAAAACAACCGCACAAGTCGGAGCCGGACGGTTTCCCCAAGTGACTCCCAGACCCAAGAAAAGACATCAGGAAAGTCAACTGTTTCGGAAGGGCAACTGGAGATAGCTTCAAATGCTGACGTCCCATCTGTCCTACCTGAAGATGTCCAGACTTCTGCAGGAGCTACTGACCCACCCCCTTCAGATACCACTGGTCCTGAACCAGAACCCACCAAGTCTGCTGATCAGGAGGCTGAAGATTTCAAGGCCTTGAACCCTGAGAGCAAAGTTAGATCTCCGAAGTCAACCAGTGAGGATTTAGCTGCGGACTCAGGGACCCCTCAGGCCCCACCTTCTCCAAATTCCCCAGCAGACAGTCCACCCCCCTCTCCAGATTCCTATCAGGTGTCCCTAGGAAGGAGCCGTCTGGACCCCAGTCTGTATGGTCCTGAAGTGGAGAATGACTACATGCGCTCTATGACCAGCTTACTGTGTGGAGGAGAGGGCTCCATCAGCTCCCTCACAGACATCCTGGTGTGGTCAGACACAGCCACACGCATGGGTGTGGCTATGGGCATTCTGGCCTCAGGCCGCAGCTCTCCAGCTGACAGGCTACAAGACGAGGGTCCCCGACTGCGCACTGTCGCCAGCCTCTTTCGCAGTGCCAGGTCAGCTTTCTCATCTGGGGTGATGGCTGGAACTAGCTCAGTCCTGCGCTCTGTCACACACCTGCTGGAATCTGTGGAGAGGCACACTATGGAAGGCATCCGTTCAACTATGCGCTACCTGAACCACTTCACCTTGCGCTGGGCTCGCACTGGCTCCAATAGTGACTAGACCAGCAAGCCCCTCTACTCCTTCCCCAACCCTGTGCTAAATAACTGCTCCCTGCCCCTCAGTAAATAACCACAAGCGTTTATTTTCTAAGCTCTGCCCTTATCCATGCAATGGGACAACAGGGTAAAAGGAACGAATGGGGCCCACAGGTAAACCTAGGAATGTGCCTCTCTGCTCCTCAGCCCCGTGCCCAAGCTACCTGTTGAGGTTCTGGGAGGCAGGAGGGGTTTGGGAGTAGAGAGTACTATATCAGGCCTCACAGGAGGGACACACACCCTTAGGTCCTGTGTAATCTTTTTAAGGCTTAGAATCAGACTTGTGAAGTCTCCTCTCGTCCTGGGCCCCACTCCCTGGCCTCCTTTCCTCAACCTGGAGTAGAGAAAGGAACTCCACCACCACATACACACGTCAACATCCCAATGCCAGAAGACACAGGACAGGGCTCCAGGGAGGGTGACCAAACCATCTCTCAGACTAGAGGGGTGAGAGGACACTGTGGATGTTAAGGCCTTTAGATTTCAAAGAACTGGCTGCCCACCCGTGGTCCACGTCATCTTCATGATGTTTTACTCCGGTCTCTGCCATTTGCATCTTGGGAAGTAGGTACAGGAGCAAGAGCTGAAAGCACACCCAAGGCCTCACCATCTAGCAAGACCCAGAACTACATCTTGGGTGAAGCCTTAGTGCAAACCTGCACAGCCTTACACCTTCATGCCAGTCAGGGACCATCCGCCCACCCGTTTTAACTTTCCTGTGTGTCTCTAGATAGGGGTCTGGGGATGAACCCTGCCCACTGATTGGTTTGGCTTTTAGAGGTTTTTGATGTACATATTTTTAAAATCATTTTTTTCCTTTTAAAAAAATGTTTATTTTGGGGTTGGGGATTTAGCTCAGTGGTAGAGCACTTGCCTAGCAAGCACAAGGCCCTGGGTTCGGTCCCCAGCTCTGAAAAAAAGAAAAGAAAAAAAAAAGAAGAAAAAAATGTTTATTTTGGAATGGACAGGTGGCTCAGCGGTTAAGAGCACTTCCAGAGGTCCTGAGTTCAAATCCCAGCAACCACATGGTGGCTCACAACCATCTGTAATGAGATCTGATGCCCTCTTCTGGTGTGTCTGAAGACAGCTATAGTGTACTTACGTATAATAAATAAGTAAATAAATTAATCTTAAAAAATGTTTATTTTATGCATTCAAGTATTTTGGCTTTATGTATCTGTACCGTCAGGTAGTGCCCACGGAGGCCAGAATAGGGTGTTAGATCCCTACCTCCCCAACTAAAATTGCAAAGGGTTTTGAGTCACATATGGGTGCTGGGAATTGAACCTGGGTCCTCTACAAGAGCAGCTAGTGCTCTTAACCATCTCTCAGCTTCCAGGCACTCACATTTTTAAAGTTAGAGTTTACATGGAAGTCAGGAGTTTTGCTTCTCTGAAAAAAAAAAAATCTAAGATCCTCATTGTTTTCAGGGTCCACACAGCTAATCTGCCCACTGCCCATGACAGCTTAGCTGGCCTTTGTCCATGAAGGATGCTCCATGCTGGTCCCCAGAGGTACCAAGTGCCACTCTTACCTTACAGATGGCTCTTGAAAGGAAATAGGAGTATAAACCCCAAGAGGAAGCACAGACCCATCTGTGTGTGCCCTGGTGCAGCTGAATTGTCCCTATGTAATGAAAACAAGGGTTCTAGACGTGGAGAGAGGCCATTCAGACCCCAGGAAGCAGGACTGGGGGGGGGGGTTGTCCTAGAAGAACTGAATCAGACTTTGAGAGAGAGATGGTTTTCCTCAGCCAAGAATGGTGAGAACAAAGGTTGAGTGAGGGAAGTGAGACAGGTGGTTGGGGTGGGAAGGAAGGCAGGTGGCAAGTGTCAGGTAGCTGGAAGGCAAGCAGGGGATGATAAAACTGCCGGTAACGTGCCCCACCCCCACCCTCCTCCCTTTCAATAGTTTAAACAGCCACCATGAGCTAATGTCTTAGGTTTTTACTGCCCTGCTAAAACACCTTGACCAAAACCAGCTTCAGTCAGCTCAGAGTCCTTCACTAAAGGCAGCCAGGGCAGGAACTCAAAGCAGGAACCTGGGAGCAGGAACCTGAAGCCGAGGCCAAGAAGAATGCTGTTTACTGCCTTCTTCCCCATTACTTACTCAGACTGCGTTCTTATATAACCCAGAACCACTTGTGCCCAGGTATGGCTGGTGCTACATTAACCATTAATCCAGAAAATGCCCCCGCAGACTTGCTTACGAGGCGAACTGATGGTGGCATGTTCTCAGTTCAAGTCCCTCTCCCGCGATGACCCTAGCTAGCACCAAGTTGGCAGTAGATTTTACAGCACAGGTGACCTGTACTGAAGGGAACCAAACACTAAACTGAAGTCAGCATGAATACAGGAATTAGCAATGGGTGTTTTTGCCGGGTGTGGGTGTGGCACTCACTGGGTTTCTTCTGCTCGCCAGCAATCTTTACTCATTTTAAACAAGGAGAGCTGAGAAAACGTGTTCTTACTGGCCTTGATAGGCCAGTCCCTGGTAAAGACACTGATGGTGGCTTGGTAGCCACAAAATTGAAACCTCTGTCCTCTGGACTGATCCCCAGTTGGCCCAGAATCAGGGACCTTCTACAGCACAGCTGGACCCACAGTCAGCAGAGGAATGAGGGTCCTGGTCTTTGGTCTATATGACCTTGGATGCTGGCACTACTGTGGACTAGTTGTGTTTTCCAGCACTTTCCTGTGCCTTAGTTCCGTCACCTGCATTGGGTTGTCATGTGCCATTGTGTCCCAAGGCACACAGTTGAGTCTATATAATAGTTAGCCACCAACCAAGGTGACTCAGGACAGGACTGTTCCGGGGGAATTGGACTGCTCATTGGAGTTGGGCCTTTACTCTGTTTTGTTTTGTTTTTTTAAATCTTTGTTTATTTATTATATATGAGTATGCTGTAGCTGTCTTCAGACACACCAGAAGAGAGCATTAGATCTCATTACAGGTGGCTGTGAGTCACCATGTGGATGCTGAGATTTGAACTCAGGACCCCTGGAAGGGCAGTCGGTACTCTTAACCATTGAGCCATCTCTCGAGCCCAGGGGCCTTCAC
This sequence comes from Rattus norvegicus, assembly GCF_021556685.1. Taxonomy (NCBI): domain Eukaryota; kingdom Metazoa; phylum Chordata; class Mammalia; order Rodentia; family Muridae; genus Rattus; species Rattus norvegicus. Next base: position 102,190,852 of record NC_141542.1, read on the forward strand.
TCTTAAAACAGCAAAGGGCTAGCAGCAGAAGCCTGGTGATGGTGGCTTGCAAGAGGGGGTCCCGCTGTGGGGCTTCTCCACAGAAAGATGATCCAGACACTGGAAACTCAGGGCCAGCAGTGAAAAGAGATAAAGCAAAAGTAGATGGGAATGTCACAGACCAATCAGATTGAGAAGCCAAGGGGGAAAATAAGTTCAAGTCCTGGTAGCTTGAGCCAATTAGATGGCATCACTGTCAGGCAGTGGAATCCAAAGGGTTAATAAAGGCTGGGGAAGGTCTCCATGACTTGTCTTCCCCCAGGAACACTGATGTGGACATACTGGGTCCTAGGTCCTGTAGGTCCTTGACACTAGAAGTGGCATGCTAGATTGTCCTTTTCTTTTTATTATTTTTGTTTGTTTTAACTATTTTTATTTTATGTACATTGACATTTTGCCTGCATGTATGTCTGTGTGAGGGTGTCAGATCCCCTGGAACTGGAATTATAGACAGTTTTGAGTTGCCATGTGGGTGCTGGGAATTGAACCCCGGTCCTTTGGAAGAGCAGCCAGTGTTCTTAACTGCTGAGCCCTCTCTCCAGCCCCTAGATTACCCTTTTCACTGTCAAAGTGTCTAAAAGGACACTTGGAGGTCACAGCTACTCAACAAGGACATAGTTCATGTTCAGGACAGGGACAGCTAAGAAGTCAAGACTGGAACCCACTGTTCTGTCTTGCACAGGCCACTTGCATTTGGAAGGCCAAGTCTCTACTCCCTCAGAGACTGTGGCAGTCACACTCCATTGGTTTAGGGGTCCCAGCCCTCCCCCTGTTTCCCCTACTGACTGGCTTAGTCTGTCCTGTCCTACAAACCAGGCTGCAGACCTCTGGCCTGCTCTCTCTTCCCTCCACTGGATCAGGAATGCCACCTAGCAGCTTCCCCAAAATAGAATTCTAGGCATCTAGATGCTGGCACATCTAGAAGAAAATTGCGACACTTGGGGAGGATGAGAGTGGACGTCCATGCATTCCCCCTCCCCGCCCCAGCCAAGATATATGGCCAAGTGTGAAATGACAGAGTAAGAAGGCAGAAGCTAAAATACAGCAACCCCCTCCCTCACCTACTGCAAGAGGAGGAGAGGGAGCAGCTCATAAGACACAGCAGCTCATAGGACACAAGGCAGCAGGGCAAGTGACGCTGCCCATGACTTAAAGGCACCCAAACCACACCACTCTGAAGGAGAACCTACATGAATAAATTGTAGGGAAGATAACAAACGGTTGTTTGCAGGTTACTCTTAGGAACTGTGACTTGAGGTGGGACAAAATATATCCCTACCAAAACCTGATGTTAAGTGTAACCTGTGACAATAGACAGTATTTTCCGGGATTGACTTTTAAGTGTGTTCTATCACTCACTTAGGGGATAGAGGCAGGAGGATCAGAAGTTCTAGGTCATCCTTGGCTACATACTGAATTAAAGGGCCAACCTGGGCTACTTGAAACCCTGCCTCACAAAACGAAAACAGGGGCTGTAGAGATGGCTCATCGGTTAAGAGCACTCAACTGTTCTTGCAGAGGACCAGGGTTCACCTCCCAGCACCCACCTAGCAGCTTACAACCATCTGTAACTTCAGTTACTAAGAGATCCAAAACTCTCTTCTGACCTTTGCGTGTACCGGGCATTTGAGTGCTACACAGACATACATGTAAGTAAAACATTCATACATATACAATTAAACAAAAACAATAGGCCAAATTCAGTGGCCCACACCTTTAGTCCAAGTACTAGGGAGGCAGAGGAAAGTGAAGGCTAGCCTGGTCTACATAGTAAGTTTCAGGCTGCTAAGGTTACACACAGTCTCAAAGAGAAAAAAAAAAAAAGAGAGAGAGAGAGAAAAAGAAACAAAGGGCTGGAGAGATGGCTCAGTGGTTAAGAGCACTGACTGCGCTTCCAGAGGTCCTGAGTTCAAATCCCAGCAACCACATGGTGGCTCACAACCATTTGTAATGGGATCTGATGTCCTCTACTGGTGTGTCTGATTATTGACTCATAAATGAAATAAAGAAAAAGAAAAGAAAAGAAAAGAAAAAAGAAAAAAGAAACTAAAAATGTCATTTCAGCCAGGCCAGTTAAGTTAGTAGGACAGACCCATCTGTCTGCCATCTGCATCAATGAAAGACTAGCTCTCCCGGCTGCTGCGAGCATTTACGTGGAGCAGGGCCCATAGGGAGCGGCCTTACCCAGGGTCATGCAGTCTTGTGAGGCTAGCTGGGGTTAGTGGATGAGCATTGCAGCTTTGACTTCTCCCTCTGCCCACTTGGACTTCATTCCTGTCCTCATAGTGGGGAGCCAAGCCCAGTGATGATATTTACCACACCCTGGCTTTGAGCCTGCATCCTACAGGTAATAGGTTTTCTCCACTGACAAAATAAGCCAATTCGAGTCGAATTAAAAGTATAAAGGCGGGGTTGGGGATTTAGCTCAGTGGTAGAGCGCTTGCCTAGCAAGCGCAAGGCCCTGGTTCGGTCCCCAGCTCTGAAAAAAAGAAAAAGGAAAAAAAAAAAGTATAAAGGCAAGTTTATTGGTGGCATCTCTCGGGTAGTCTCAAGGAGTAGTACCAAGGAGCAGGGCCAGGAAAATCACCATGCAGAGAGAAGGGTTGGGAGGTGCATCCACAGGGAGAAAGAGAGGCAGAGAGAGAGAGAGGGAAAGGGAGATGGGGAGATGGATTATATAGGAAAAGCCTTTGAGGGAGTTGACCCCAGCCCCTGGACTGGAGAGTTCAGGATAGAGGGTAGAATATGCATAACAGGTAGGGACTGAGGGGTGATGGGAGTACCTATGGAGTGCCTATATGTTAAATAGGTACCTCAGCCTATTTAACAGGGAGCCCAAACTAGGACCATGGCAGTTGTCTCCAAGAGAGATGAATGTCTGTCTGTCTGTCTCTCAAAGATGATTTATTTTATGTATGAGTGCTCTATTTGCAATGTACACCTGCAGGCCAGAAGAGGGCATCAGATCCCATTACAAATGGATGTGAGCCACCAAGAGAATTGAACTCCGGACCTAGAGAAAAGCAGCCAGTACTCTTAACCACTGAGCCACCTAGCCAGCCCCAGTGTGTGTATCTCACGAATTCAAATGAGGGGAAAACTCAAGCCCGGTGTGGTGACCAAAATAGGTAAATTGTAAATTGTAGGCCAGCACAGGCTACACAGTAAGAATATACCCCCCATGCGCCCCTACTTGGGAGGTAGAAGCAAACAGCTCTCTATGAGTTCCGGGCAAGTCAGAGACTTTAGAGGGACAAGTATCCTAGGTGAAGCACAGTGGCAGGCGCTTAGATCCCAGCATTCAGAAGACAACGGCAGGTGGATCTCTGGGAGTTTGAGGCTAGCCTGGTCTACATAGTGAGTGAGTTGCAGGACAGCCAGGGCTATGTAGAGAGACCCTATCTCAAAAACAAAACAAGGGCTGGAGAGATGGCTCAGGGCACTGACTCTTCTTCCATGGGTTCTGAGTTCAAATCCTAACAACCACATGGTGGCTCACAACCATCTGTAATGAGATCCGATGCCCTCTTCTGGTGTGTCTGAAAATAGCAACAGTATATATATGGGTGGAGAGATGTCTCAGCAGGTAACAGTCCTAGCCACACAAGCTTGACAGACAACCTGAGTTCATCCAGAGTTCAGCTCCCAGCACCCACGTTTGGTGCCTGGCAACCATCTGTTTCAGGGGATCCAACGTCTTCTGATGAACACAAAACATGCAGGTAAAACCCTCATACAGATAAAATAAATACCTAAAGAAAGGCTTTCCAGTCAGATGCAGGAGTATGGTGGCACGGGTGAGCACGGGTGTGCCCGCACATGCACACACACATACACCAAATTATTTTTTTTTTAAAAAAGTATCTTGCCACATGTGCCGGCATGTTTCTTCACAATGATTCCCCTGCAGGCTTTACAGGCAGGGACAAAAGCCATCAGGGATCAGAATGAGGTAAGAATGAAACTCTGCTCAGCCTGACTCTATTGTAACTGGCGCAGGACCAGGACCTCTAGAGTCTGGCCCAGGTCGCTTTACTTTAGGCACATTTTAGCACAGCACATTTTTGGAAATAAGTATTCAGGTAAGAATTACCTCTGTCCCGAGTGCACAGCGATTTAAGAGATGTTTACACTGAGATTCTTTACAAAGTGCATCTGGCTTCTTTCACACGAATGGGTACCGCTGAATCAGAGACAGTGCCCAAGATTTAGGGTCTGGGGAGCCTGACTGAGATTAGCATGATATCTGTGGGTGTCAGGACTGGCCTGGTCCTAAGATAACACAGCTGTCACTTAGGCTGTGGTGAAGCACAAGGGAATCACTCCTAAGAATAGGCTTGTGGTCTAAATGCGATGGAGACTTAGGGGAAAGGGTCTGGGATAAGTAGCATAAATTCTGGGAGATATGGGCAGAGCCTATCTCACCAGACAGCAGAGGACCACCAGGTTGTAAAACTCCCATTATTCCTGGCATCCAGGGAGACATAAATTGTGTTTTTAACTTTCCCGGCTTCTCCAGTTCAAGGCCTCTACATTTCTTCTTGGTTTTGTTGTTGTTTCGTGGAGTTTTTGTTGTTTCTTTGTTTGAGACAGGGTCTCACTATGTTGCCTTGCCTTGGCCTGGAATTTGCTGGACCAAGCTGGCCTCGAACTTACAGAGATCACTTGTCTCTGCCTCCCAAGTGCTGGGAGAAAAGGTGTGTGCCACCATGACCATGATTGGCTACTTGAATATTTCTGTAATTCCAAAGCCTAGAAGGTGGGACAACTTCAAAAGTTTAAAGCCAGACCAAGGGCTGCCAAAATGGCTTAGCAAGTAAGGCTGGCAACCTCAGTTTAATGTCTAGAATCGCCTGTAGGAGAGAACCAATTCACACACATACACACACACGCACACACACACACACACACACACACACACACACAGAGAGAGAGAGAGAGAGAGAGAGAGAGAGAGAGAGAGAGAGAGACTAATAAATTAGTTAAAATGTATAAAAATAAATCCAGCCCGGGGTAGGGCTCATATGTTTGAGGACCTGAGTTCTGACTGCCACGCAAGAGCTGAGTGAGGTTGTGAATGCTTGTAATTCCAGCACTGGATGGAGACAGGGATCCCTGGGGCATTTAGGCAAGCCCCAGGCCAATGAGAGACCCTGTCCTAGAAGCAAAATGGACAGGTTGTGGTACATGTCTTTAATCCCGGTAGCTAGCAGGCAGACAGTCCTCTCTGTGAGTTTGAGGTCAACCTGGTCTACACAGTGAATTTCCAGCCAGAGCTATGTAGTGAGAATGTGTCAAAAGAAAATAGATAAAAAGTAAGTAGGAGCTGGAGAGATGGCTTAGTGGTCAAGAGCATTGGCTGCTCTTCCAGAGGGTCCGAGTTCAATTCCCAGCACCCACATAACAACTCACACCGTCTGTGACTCCATTTCCAGGGTTTCTGACACTCACATGGTTACATTAACAGCAAACTACCAATGAACACAGGTCAAATTATATATTTAAAAAATCAAGGGAACAGGTCCTGAAGACATGACATTCACCTCTGGCCTCCACCATGTGCACATACATATAAAGAGGAGGAGGAGGAGAGGGAGGGGAAGGAGAGGGAGGTCAAAGGAGGAGTAGGAGAAGGAGAGGGGAGGGGGAGGGAAAAGGAGGAGAGGGAGAAGGAGAAAGAGGAAAGGGGGAAGGTGGGGAAAGGGAGAAGAAGGGAGTAGGAGGGGAGGAAGAGGGAGGAGGAGAGAGGGAGGGCAAAGGAGGAGAGGGAGGGGAGGGGAGGAGGAGAGGGCGAAAGGAGTGAGGGGAGGGGGAAGAGGAGGGAGAAGGTGAAAAGGGAGAGGAGGGGGGAGGGAGAGGGAGAGAAATGGGCTAGGTGGTGGTATCAGCACTAGAGAGGGCAGAAGCAGGTGGATCTCTGAGTTTAAGGCCAGCCTTGTCTACAGGTTCAGTTCCAGGACCGCCAGAACTAAAGAAACCCTGGCTTGACAAGTCAATAAAAGGAAAAAGAGAAACTGGAAGTTTGGGTTAGGAGTGTAGTAAGTCAATAAAAGGAAAAAGAGAAACTGGAAGTTTGGGTTAGGAGTGTAGCACACGTGCCTGACTCCACACAAAAGCACAGCAACAGTAAATCTAAAATGAACATGGCTTTAATCACTGAACTGAAAGACTGCATCTCTCTCCTCCAGGGGTAGCCTTGCTTCTCAGGCTTGTTCCACTTGAGCTTCCTGAGTTCTGAAGAATGCACAATGCGCTCTCTGCTGGAGAGAGGACAGAACTGCTCCACATCCTGATCCAATTCTTGACACTTAAAAGAGAAGCAGGGGTTGACTATAGCCGGAGATAGCCCAGTGTGGTGGTTTGACTATGCTTGGCCCAGGAAGTGGCTCGGATAGGAGGTGTGACCTTGTTGGAGTGGATGTGACCTTGTTGGAGGAAGTGTGTCTCTTTGGAGCGGGCTTTGAGATCTTTCTCACTGCTGCCGGAAAGCTAGTCTGTGCCTTCAGAACAAGATACAGAACTCCCAGCTCTGCCTGCCCCATGCCTGCCTAGATGCTGCCGTGTTTCCCCACCATGATAATAATAGACTGAACCTCTGAACCTGTAAGCCAGCCCCAGGTAAATGTGCCTTGGTCATGGTGTCTCTTCACAGCAATGAAACCCTAAGAAGTTGGTACCAGAGACTGGGGTACTGTTGTGATAGGACTGACCCTACTTTTGTTTGGAAGACTAGATTTGGGGACTTTGGATTTGGAAAGTAGTGGAATGCTTTAAGTGGGACTTAAAGGACTATCTTCTTAGGAAGATGGAAGGTTTTGCTGTTGAGTGTGATTTAAACTGTGGAAGCCTGGCTGCAATTGGATCCTGTAGCGGTCGGCTTTGAGAGAGCTTCCTCCTAGCTGCCTGAGAGGCCAGTCTTCTCCTGGCTGCCTCAATCAAGATGCAGAACTCTCAGTGTTTTCTCCAGCACCATGTCTGCCTTGACACTGCCATGCTTCCCACCATGATGATGGACTGAATCTCAGAACCAGTAAGCCAGCCCCAACTAAATGTTGTCTTTTATAAGAGTTGCCTAGGTCATGGTGTCCCTTCACAGCAATGAAACCCTAAGACAACCAGTTAACTGGTACAGGCTGCAAATTATCTCTAGGAAGCACCTAAGCATAAGAAGACACATGGAGGCCTGGAGAGATGGCTCAGCAGTTAAGAGCACTGGCTTCTTTCCCCAAGGATCAGAGTTCAATTCCCAGCACTCTCTCACATCATAGCTTAAAAGCCATCTGTATTTTCAGTCCTTTTCTGGTCTCTTTAGGCACCAGGTACACATGTGGTACACACACACACACACACACACACACACACACACACACACACACACACACAACTTTATTTTTAGAGACAGAGGGTTATAGACTCTCCAACAGGAGTCATGGCAGTCAAACAGCTAAGGGTCTCAGTGCTCAGAGACACAGTGCTCTAAGCCAGAGTCTTGCAAGCAGGGATCAGCCAGGCCAAGGTGTGGGATTTGGTAGAAGAGCCAGGACAGACATTATTCTTTGAACCCAGGCCTAAAACCAGAGTCCTGTGTCAGTGAACAGTCCTACTCTTAGGACAGGGTTTTTATATCTCCTGATTTAATTTTCTTCAATTGTAAGATGGATCTTGTACTAGCTAGTTTTATGTCAACAAGACAGTCGAGAGTCATCTGAGAAGAAGGAATCTCAGTTGAGAAAAATATGTCTATAAAATAGGCAGGCCTGTAGAGCATTTTCTTAATTACCGATTGATGGGGGAGGGCCCAGTGCATTGTGGGTGGGACTGCCCCTGAGTTGGTGGTCCTGGGTTCTATAAGAAAACAGTCTGAACAAGCCTAGGGAATCGAGCCAGTAAGCAGCACCCTAGCTTCTGTATGCTCCTGCTTTGCTCCTCCCAGCTTCCTGCTCTGCTTGAGTTCCAGCTCTGACTTTCTTCAATCACAGACTAATGATGTGGAAGTGTAGGCCAAATAAACCCTTTCTTCCTTAGCTTGCTTTTGGTCATGGGGGTCTCACCATGAACACAGGAACCCTAACTAAAGCAAACCTCCTTTTTACCTCACTGAAATACTAAGATTAATAACTGATAGCGCACCCTGGGGATCCCCACACTCAGGAGGTGAAGACAAAGGGATCAGAATCTCACAGCTCCCACTGGCGTGTTCAAGGGCACCCTGGGCTCCAGGAAAATCGGCCTCAGAAACATCCAATCAGATCCGTGCAAGTTGGCTCTGTGGATAAAGATGTTGGCCAAATACAGCTGAAGCCCTGAGCTGGATCTGCAGACCCCACATAAAGTAGCCACATGCAGTGGCATGTGTCTGTAATATGAGCTCTCCTGTGGAGGACATGGGACGTGGACACAGAAGGATCAGCAGCTCAAAGGCCAGTTCACCTGGAGTACACGACCTGACAGCAACAAAAGAGACCCAGCCTTAATAAGGCAGAAGAAGAGAACAGCCTCAAATGTCCTCTGACCTCCACATAAGCAACAAGCAGGTGCCAGCACTGAAACACACACACCAGTAATATATAAAATGTATTTTTAAAGTCAGTTACGTATGTTTTCTCAAAACAGTATGCTACAATACAAGCATACAGCAAGCCACAATCTCAAAGTATTTTTTTAAAATTTATTTATTTTATGATTACATTATAGCTGTCTTCAGACATACCAGAAGAGGGCATCAGATCCCATTATAGATGGTTGTGAGTCACCATGTGGATGCTGGGAATTGAACTCAGGACCTTTAGAAAAGCAGTCAGTGCTCTTAACCATTGAGCCATCTCCTCAGCTCCCTATCTGCATACTTATACTCGGGATATAGAAGTAAGAAGATCAGGAGTTGAATCCCAACCACGAGAGAGAGAGACCCTGCCTCAAAAACAAGGGCAGATGAGAGGTTCAGTGGCTAAAGGCACTTGCTGCCAAACATGAAGGTCTGCACCACAATTTTTTTTTTTTGACCAAGCCAGCTCCGTTCTCCAGTGGTGGAGTGAGGATTAAAAACAAAGAGACAATTAGAGACCACTGTAGCATGACCCCCAGCCAGTTCTGAAGCTGAGGCAGGTTTATTTTTTCCCCAATCTGCTTTTATACCCTTTTATTGCATGCAAGTAACAAGGTCAGTTCTAGGTTAAGGAACAAGCAAGACAATAAACACAAATAGTCAAGGAACAAGCAAGACAATAAACACAAATAGTCAAGGAACAAGCAAGGCAATAAACAAAGTCCCATGATCACTGTTTCTAAGGGCTTATCAGGATGACCAAGACATCTGAGACTACTTCCTGTCCTAGCCCAAAGTCATACTCTTGCCTGTAGCCTACTTCTTTGTTCTAGCCTGAAGTCAAATTCCTGCCTGAACTTACTTACTTGTCCTGGCCCAATGTTAAATTCTTGGCAAGCAGCCCCAAAAGCAATCCACAGTTTTTGTTTTGTTTGTTTGTTTGTTTGTTTAAGACAGGGTTTCTCTGTGTAACCCTGATTGTCCAGGAACTCATTCTGTAGACCAGGTTGACCTTAAACTCAGAGTTCTCCCTGCCTCTCACCTCCTGAGCTGGGATTAAAGGCTTGGGCCACCACTGCCTGGCTAGTTATTTAAAATTTTAATTCTAAGAAATATAGGCAGGTTGGAGAGATGGCTCAGCAGTTAAGACCACTGACTGCTCTTCCAGAGGTCCTGAGTTCAAATCCCAACAACCACATGGTGGCTCACTCATAACCATCTGTAATGGGATCTGATGCCCTCTTCTAGTGTGTCTGAATAGCTACAGTGTACTTAAAGAATAGATAAGTACATCTTTTTTTTAAAAAGTAGTTTGTTATATATATATATATATATATATATATATATATATGCATTCATTAAAATGGAAACATCAAAAATCTGACATACCAAAGTTACAATTTACCGGAAACTTACTCTCCAAACATAAAGGTGTTTGAAGTTGGGACTTTGGAGACGTAACTGTGATTCAACAAGGTAATGATGGACTTACTGTCATTTATCTGTTTAGTGACAAGGTCTCTCCATGAAGCCCTGGCTGACCTGGAACTCGCTATGTACACCAGGCTGCCCTGACTCTGCCTCCTGTGAGTGGGAATCAAAAGTGTGAGTCATCACTTCCAGCCATATGTCTGTCTGTTTGTCTGTCTGTCTTTGTAAGAAGAGACAGGGAACCTGAATTAGTCTTTAAGCTTAGCCCTCACATCACGGTGAAGCAGGCAGGCTCCATGCGCACGGACTCCCCGGTGTCTAGAACTGTGAGTTAAACAGATGTCTATTCTCTACAGATGGAAAAACAGAAAACAGACTGAAACACTAACAGTGGTGAATTCTGGGATGTGGGCAGCTGAGGCAGGAGACTCTAGAGTTCAAGACTAGCTTGATCTCCAAAGCAAATTCCAGACCAACCTGGGCTATAGGGGACTCTTGTCTCAGAGGACACACAAAGAAACAATACAAAACCATAAAGTCAATTTTTTCCTTCTTGGGGTTTCCTGTGCTGTGTATTTATCAGGAATCTCTTCAGTAAACATGATTTTGGTGTCATATGATGTACTTTGGGCAAAAACAGGATTGGTGAGTTGTGCTGAGCTAGGCAAGAACAGTGGAAGATACCGGGTGTCACCTTCTCCTGGGTCAGATCTCTCCTTTCCTACCATATTCTGCTTTTCCTCCAAGCAGCTACTCTTTTGATAGATAGATAGATAGATAGATAGATAGATAGATAGGTGATAGATATCTGTGTCTATGTCCCCCACTGCATACAGGTAGCATCCTACCCTTCCTACCTCCTCATGAAATGATCCTCAGCAGATAAAAATCACCTTTCCCACAAGCAGGGCCAGGGCCATACATGGGACCAGATGTTTGCCCAAGGCCAGGCACAGCCCTCGAATGGATCTAGCGAATGCCAGCCACGCCACACAAGCTTGTGAGTGCCCTGAAACCTTCCCTTGATAGTGTGCTTTGGAGACAAGATGTTTGGATCTTTTTATAGAGCTCTGCCCAACTCCATGAACTAAAGGAATATTGCTTTACATCTGAATTTTATATGTCAACCAATGAGGAACAGGTTGTCCACCAACCACTTGTACTAATACTTTTCAAACTGCAGCTATAGGTTTGAAAATATCTCTCCGCATATGTACTCAACCGAACTTGAACAAGACCAACTAGAAAGAGGGGTGCCCCAGCCTGGGAGAGTAACTGGAAGGCTGGTGCCAAGAGTTTCTGGGTCTTGTCACACCTAGACTTCTGGTTTCAGGGTTTTGCACTCCTCCATGATGTGGAAGAGACATCTAGAGGGCATTGTAGGTGCAAAATCCTGATCCTCCACTTGCCTAACAGTGGAGCACCTGGCCTGACTGATGTGGAAGTGGATGTCACTTGCACAAACGCTTAAGTCAGGCCTGGGGTGGAAAAAGAACACAAGAGTTGAACAAAAAGCAGGGAGCAGGGGTTGGGGATTTAGCTCAGTGGTCGCAAGGCCCTGAGTTCAGTCCCCAGCTCCGAAAAAAAAGAAAAGAAAAAAAAAAAAAAAAGAAGGGAGCAGGGCCCTGTGTCTCCCCCCCCCTTCCAGGCTGATAGCCAATCGCCCGCATTTCCTGGGTGACCAGGGAGGAGGGAGAAGAAAATCACCCTGTGCTGTCTCCGGTTAAGAGACGGGAGCCGGGGTTGGGGCCTGGTGAGGAAACAAGGCTGGAACAGAAAACTGGGCAGTAAGATGGGGTGAGGACAACCAAAGCTCTGTCCGCGAGAAAAATATGAGAGCCGGGCTCATCGGGCCACAAAAAGCTTTCTCCGGCTGGGCCAGCCGAGGGCAAGGCTATCTGGGTTGCTGCAGGCCATGGGGCACCGTTTTCCCCCACACCCCCAAAAACAGCAAAGTTCCAAGGCTCCCAGGTTGGAGCCAGGCCACCAGAGGCCCAGCCGTCCCGCCCAGGCCCCGCCCCGCCGTCTCCTTGACAACCGTGATCTCAACACCGGGGCGGGGAAGGAGAGTCCGTGCCAGTTGCTACGCGACGACCGGGTGACGTCAGTCCATTGAGTTTAGTTCCCCAGGCAACTGGTCGGACAGCTGCGCCGGGAACTATTTGTGTCTGTCCCTAGAGGGGCGGCGGAGCCTCCGGGGTCTGGCGCAGCCGAGGAAGCGCTCTCTGGGATGCGGGCGGGCGGCGGCCGCGACACAGAGGCCCTTTCAGGCTGTGGGCCCGGGCGGGGCGGGTGTGCGCCCCCGTGGAGCGCCCCGCCTTGGCTCCCTGCACCCTGCTTTTCTCCCATTGCCCGGGAGGCCCCTAGGCCGCCTGGCTTTGTCCTGTTTATAAACGCTCTTCTGCGTAAACCCGGGAAGAAAGAGACTTCTGTTTGTGGCAGCCCAGTCCACACGTCCACCTTGGCCAGTACCCAGTATCGGTGGTACTCAGTAGGTGCCCAGCATTGATGTTCCCAGAAAGGTTTCTGCCCTTTTCGAGCTACCAGAATCAGAACCACTTGTCAGTTTCTGGTATTCAGCTACTGGGCACTGCCTGAGTGAGGTGTGTCTTGGGGCTATAGAACTTCGAAACCTTCATGCGAAAATAAAACGATGGGCCATGGTACAGAAGAGATTTACCATCTACGAAATAAACGCAGTTCTGGCCACTGCAGGTGAACTACAAGTGTGCCACATACATAGTAAATTGAGGCAGATAGCATCAATCAGAGGAGAAAGGATATGGTTCAAGTCTGGAGAGGAAGTGAGTATATCAGAAGCAGGAAAACAGGTATGCAAAAATAAAGCAATGACCCGAATTTGGGCCTCAAAGCCAGACAAAGCCTGCCACTGCCAGGGGCTCTATATTCAGGGTGCTGTGACTATTGTCTCTGGTTTAGGTTATACAGCAATCCAACCCTCTCTGAGGCTCCTCCCTACCACTGGCAGCCTTTTGGTTCTTTTTTTTTTTTTTTTTTTCCGGAGCTAGGGACCGAACCCAGGGCCTTGCACTTCCTAGGCAAGTGCTCTACCACTGAGCTAAATCCCCAACCCCTACTGGCAGCCTTTTGATCCAGGTCCCTCACCGTCTGTCTTTAGGGAGCAACCACCAGCAACCCCCACCCACCTCCATACCCTTAGCCTCATAGGCCTAGCTCTGGCTTCCAGACTAGTTGTCTGATGTTCTGCCTGGTCCAGAAGGCATCCTACTGGTCCCTGTACGCATCTTGGCTTCTTGTCAACACCCAGTAGCTGCCGTATGATATAAACCCAAGAGGTTCTAAGAGCAGGAGGTGGCTGTCTTCTTTCACTGGGCTTCTTCCACTGGGCTGGTTTTCCAGGGCAGACTCCACAGCGTGATATGCGGTAGGGACGATTAGACCATTAGACCGTTAGGGTTCTCTCCTTCCTCTAGGTGGAGCCAGCACCATGATCCTGGCTTCATACACAAACAAGGGCATTGTTAACTCCTGCATTACACAACTTGAGGCCTACCTGGGCCCTTGGCCTCCTTTTCCAGTGTCTCCCTGACAGTCTCTCAGAGAGATCAGCCCTGACTCAGTATCCAGAGCTGGAGAACAAGACTATATAATTCGTGCAAAAGGAAAATCCAAGGTTCCTTGGTCTAACAGATGATAAGAATTTTGGGTGAGCTGGGCAGCAGTGGGGAGCGCCTTTAATCCCAGCACTCCGTAGGCAGAGGCAGAAGGATCTCTGAATTTGAGGCCAGCCTGGTCTACAGAGTTCCAGGATAGCTAGGGATACATAGAGAAACCTTGTCTAAAATGAAAAAAGAATTTTAGGCACAGTGTAATAACATACATTTGTAGGCCCATCTCGGGAGGCTAAGATGAGAGAATCACATGAACCCAGCAAAAAAGGACTTTGCAAAAATAAAAGAATGCTGGCCTAGAGCCCTGGGTTCAGTCGACAGCACTGCATAGAACCAGGCATGGTGGTGACACATGCTAATGTTTCCATCCCTTGGGAGGTGGAAGCAGGAGGGCTAGAAATTCAGGATCATCCTTGGCTACATGTTCATTTGGTTGTAGCTTCCTAAGGCCATCCTCCTCTTTCTGATCCATCAGACTCTTCCCTTGGATCTTCTGCACATACCCCGGGGTGGGGGTAGGGGCTCCTCCCTCTTGATAAGCACTCTTCTGTACTATCTGGATCCTCTGCAAGACTGAAGAAAAGGCTTATCCCTGAGAACTACTGGCCACAGAGGGTCTCAGCTATCTGCTCCCTCTGGAAATAGCTGTAATTACGGGAAATGCCTTGCCTGGGGTCACAGCTCCTTCATGGGTGTGCCCAACGGCTGCTGCGTGTGAGTGTAGAAACGTCCAGTCTCAGTCCAGGACTATGTGAAAGGACCATGATGTCTTTGGAACACACCATGGCGTCAGCGGATGCCTTCCCATACACTATCACAGTCCAGTCCTTACTTCTCTGACTGTCCCTGACTCCTGCCTTGCAGGAAGACCAACCCCAGAAACACTCCCTAACGAGGCTGCTTCTGGTTAGCTGTTCTACCCCCTTTTAGAGATGACCTCCCTGAAGCCTGATGGCTACCTAGACACTTCTGGGTACCTCTTGCCTTTTCAAAAACCTATCCTGTAACAGTCACGGAACAGGCCTACTATGTGCTTAGTACTAACTGCTCTAGGTGGGAATAGTAAAGCACAGTGGGATGCAAAAATATCTGGCCTCCGAGAGGAGCTCAGTCAGAAGGGTATGTAAAAGAGGGCGGGGGCCTGTACTGCCCCAAAATATAAGGCAGTAACAGGAAACCTGAGAGTACTATTTAATAAAAGTCAATCAGGGGCTGGAGAGATGGCTCAGCGGTTAAGAGCACCCGAGTGCTCTTCCAGAGGTCATGAGTTCAATTCCCAGCAATCACATGGTGGCTCACAACCATCTGTAAAGAGATCCGATGCCCTCTTCTAGTGTGTCTGAAGACAGCTACAGTGAACTTATATATAATAAATAAATCTTTAAAAAAATGTATACTCCTTTAAAAAAAAAGTCAATCAGAATGACTACAGAGACAATTTGATCATAACTATGAGACTACTTGATCATAGCTATGGACAACTAGCTGTTCCTGGCCAAGCTTGATTTAGATAAAAGGTGTCACAGCAGCAGGCTTCCCAAAAAAGGGAGGAGTTAGGCACTGCACCACTTGAAAATGGACAACACCAGCCTCTCAGAGAGGAAGAACAGAGTTGAGTTTAAGGATCAAAGGGTGAGTGTGGGATGAGACTTAATAATAAATGACCCAGGCAGGTCCAGATGGTGCAAAGTCTAGAAGAACTGAGTTTTCCTTCTGAAGAAGGTGGGAACTGCACACCAAATTCTGAGGGAAGTTGAGAATTATGTGATATCTCCCCATGGGGCAAACATGAGACAGCAGGGTATTTTGTTTTAAGGCAGCGTTCCTCATAGCTCAGGCTAGCCTCAAAGTCACTATGTAGCCAAGGTTGACCTTCAGCTTCTTCTTCTTTTTTTTTTTTTTTTTTTCTTTTTTTTCGGAGCTGGGGACCGAACCCAGGGCCTTGTGCTTGCTAGGCAAGCGCTCTACCGCTGAGCTAAATCCCCAACCCCTGACCTTCAGCTTCTTGATCCTCCTGCGTCCACCTCCTGAGCGCCGGGATCCCAGGTGAGCAGTCCCAGACGTACTCTAAGCAGCTCTTGGAATTGAACCTAGGGTTTCCCACACGCTAGGTGAATGCGCTAACAGACAGCCACATCCTCAGCCCTGGAGATGATTATACTTAAAGCAGCAGTGGCTGAGGTAGAAAGCCTGGATAGATCACAGGTACCCATGCTGTTCAGCACAAGGGAACATCCAGAAGCACTTCTGGTAGCGCTGGGTAGCGTGACCTTTGGTTCGAATCTCTGCTGCTTCAAGCTGGAGTCTACACAGCCCAGTCCTAGAGTTTCTTTAGTGTCTGCATACTCTCGGGCTGAGTCACTGTCCAGGGATCCATCAGCTGACATTTATGCTTCTGGAAGCCCAGAGCCGTGCCTCTCAAAGTGTGGTCTTCACAGCAGCCATTACACTAACCAAGGAGATTGAACAGAACACAGACTCTCAGACTCCACCCAGATCACTGGATTAGAATCCTACCTCTTATCAAGATCCTCAAGAATTTCCCATGCTTGCTTGGCGAGGTTTAGGAGACACTTCCGGAACTAAAAACAGTTTTCTGCGGTAGAACGCCTGCCTGGCATACGTGAGGTCATGGAATCCACCTGAGCTGCTATGCCAGAAAGAAAAATAAAAGGAAAAGCCAGGAGTGAGCAGGGCATGGTGCCTTGGTGCCCCCACGCCTTTAATCCCAGTACTGGGAGTGAGGGGAGTTTGAGGAGGCCGGGTCTGGGGGGAGGCAGGTGGATCTCTGTGAGTTTGAAGCCAGCCTGGCCTACACAGCAAATGCCACACCAGTTTCAGAGAGGTACAGAGATGGGTCAGCAGTTAAGAGCACTGGCTGCTTTTCCAGAGGGCCCTGTTTCCATTTATAGCATACATGATGGTTCTCAACTGTCTGTAACTCCATTTGTTGCATGGGATCTGATGCCCTCTTCTGGCCTCTGTGGGAGTCAGGTACCCATATAGTACACTGGCAGACACAGACATGTGGGCAAAACACCAATACACATAAAAAGGGAGGGGGACCAGGGAGATGGTTCAGCAGGCAAACATTTGGCAACCTAAGTGTGATCTCCAGAAACCACAGAAAAAACTGGATATGGTGGCTTGAATCTGTAATTCTAGCACTCCTACTAAGAGATGGGAGGTGGTACAGTATCAGTGGAAAGCTCACATCCAAAGTACCAGAGGCAAAACCAACAGAGACATTGCCTCAAAACCAAGGTGGAAGCCCAGATGGCACAGGCCTTTAATACCAGCACTCAGAAGAAAGAAGCAAGAAAATCTTTGAGTTCCAGGCCAGCCAAGACTAAGCAGCACCAGGGGGTTTAGAAGAGAAAACAACCACCGTCCAAAAGGGTGTGGGAATAGGGGCAAAAGGCAAGTAGCCCTCAAGCTATGCTGGAGCAAGATTTCGATTGGGAGCAGAAGCTACATCCCAAGCCAAGACAAGGATGGGAAGGAGAG
Organism: Rattus norvegicus; assembly: GCF_021556685.1. Lineage (NCBI taxonomy): Eukaryota > Metazoa > Chordata > Mammalia > Rodentia > Muridae > Rattus > Rattus norvegicus. The sequence goes on from NC_141542.1 coordinate 102,208,027, forward strand.
GCAGACAGAAGACCAAAGGGCTGGAACAGAATCCTTGGATTCAGTGAAAATAGAGCTTAGAGGCTACAAGAAATACAAGGCTCTACCAGGGACTGTCCGCCACAGCTGAATTAGGACCCACGAGTCTGGATTTTTGCTTTGCCTCCTACTAGCTGAGGGACTCTGACCAAGTTATTTAGCTCTTGAGGCTTCCCTGTTGTGTCCTCTACAAAGTGGGGATAATGACAGAGGTACCAAAAGAATCTTGGGGTGAATCATTGAGATAGCTCTCACTCAGTAGAGGGCTATTAGAGTCATTGTGAGAAGCAACTGGGAAGTGTGAACTGTGATGATTGTGTGGACTATTGGGTCTACCAGAAGGAAGCACTGAAGGCTTCCCTCCGAGGTAGAGAGTACAGAGGTGGAGGGTACCTCAGGCTGTGCTGTTGAGATGAATACTGCAGAAGGGCTGGGAATGGGCAGATGGCCAGAAGCCACAGGCAGATAGGAAACTATTGTATCCAGGCAAGCAGGGGAGAGCAGCTGTTTTTAGAAGCAAGGGATACAAGAATCCAGATAGCCCTGAGCTTTCTAGGCTGGGAGATGTACCTGAGAGAGGTGGGCTAGTTGGTGACGGGATGCAGGGACAGCCAAACAGGAGGAAAGGCTCAATCATAGAGGTGTTTGGGGCTATGTGGAGATGTTGCTCCGTGTGAAGCAGGGGTATGGGAGGCAGGGGTTGGGCCTTGAGCACACACAGTGGAATCAGCTGGCAAATCTCCCTTGAGAGAAGCAATCAACCCTGAGCATGACTCCAATGTGACTCATCACTCACAGAAAGGAGATATAATTACTTAGGCTTTTTTTGGGGGGGGATGCTTTAGGTGTGCCTGACACTATGGCAAGCCATTACATGCCTTAATTTAGGGTTCAAAAGCCCTAGAAGATGATACTGTTACCATCTAAATTCCATACAGTAGACTGGATAAGTCAGAATCAATAAGGCTGATGCTAATCCAGAACTTTGAGCAGGTACACAGAGATTTGGGCTTCCCTGACCATTACGGCAGGCTTTGTTCGGATTGGCTGATGCCTATCCTACTGGTTATTCAATGTTTTGAACGTTGCCTTGGTTACACAGCTGGATGAAGGCAGTAGAATCCAAACCACCCCTGAGCAAGACAAAATTATTCCATTTTATTGCCGTCCCGCCCAGAGGCAACAACCTTTGTAAACTGTAAAGTCCGTTATAAATAGCAAGTTCGCTGATCTTGTTGAAGTTGGAACAAGCTGAATTGGATGGTTGAGGAGACGCTGCTGTGGAGAGCCAGCATTCTTTCGGTCCGCTCGAGAGGAAACCAAGACACAAGGGACCTGGTCAATAGAGCCCTGCTGTTACTGAAGCCCTCCAGCATTCATAGATGAGGTTAGCCTTGGCCTGTCTTCAGGGACTGAGTAGACCCTTCCATAGCTGTCCGGCAGAGGGCGCTACTCCCCCAGCCTTTCCTTCTGCTGGCCATACTAACCGCAACTCCACTCCAAACACACTCCCGCCCTGGCACACAAGAAACCGGAATGGAGGGGGAGGCCCCTGGGACTTTGAGAAGTGATCAAGGGGAGCCATGGAAGTTGAGAATGGGTCCTTGTCCCACAGAGAGGTAAAACAAGGCCAAAGGAAAGCTGACACCCACTTTCAGTACCATAAACCTTGGACCCATTTTACTGGAGTAATTTGAGACTGGACAATATTAGATGGCACAGGAGGAGAAAAGGAGAGGGTGAGAGAGAGAGAGGGAGTGAGAGAGAGAGAGACAGAGACAGAGACACCCAGAGAACACTAGGTCTTGTGATCCCAAGATCAGTTTCAAAGACCACAAGTCAATACCAACTCGCTGGATCCGGTGGGGTCGGGTGCACCTGCCTGTTTTTGTGGTACTGAACCATGACCTAGCCAAGATGGTCTTCCCGAGAGTGGAGTCTGACCACAGAACAACAGCTTCCTCTTTGTTATTTGATTAGTTTGGAGGGTTTGGGTTGGTTGGTTGGTTTCCTTATTTTTAAGGACAAGGTCTCTTGCAGCCTAAGCTCGGCTCAGGCTCTGTAAGGAAGGCTGGCTTTGAATTCATTGATCTCCCTGTATCCCAAGGTCTGAGATAACGTGCCACTACCCAGTTGTTTTTTAATTAAATGTTTGAAGTCCTGAGTTCCTGCTTCTGTGTCCTCTGCCTCCCAGGAACCACCCGCTCCTCCACCCACTGCCCACACAAGCAGCTTCACATAGGCAAATCCTGGGTTTCTCCTCTGCTCCCAGAAGCAAGCTCTAGGCCACCATAGCCACGTGCTGTTATGTGACCCTTTCTTCCTTCACCCTCTCCACCCCGTCCAGCGCCCCCACCCCATAATAGGCAGAGGCAGCAGCGCAAATAAACAGGAGGATATATATGAACTGAGACAAGTCTCTGCCACCTCCCACCACCGATCTCAGTTCCTCCATTAAAAACAATCCAAATTGGAAAAGGTTTGGGAGTCAACGGGTCCATCTTGCACCAACTCTTCTTTTTACGGGGGGTTGGGGAATCCGGGCGCCGCCTCTCCAGATCTACGGCCAAATTTACAAGACCAGACTAGGCTGGGCAGCGGCCGGCACGAGAGGGAAACTCTAGCCCGGAGGCGGGAATTGGGCATGTCCGACTGTGGGAGGCCCAGAGCCGGCATCTCTAAAATTGGTGGGGTGGGGGAACGGCTAAAAGATCGTTTCGACAAAGGGCCCCCCCATCCCCGCCTCCCGCATCTCTGAGGTTCCTGTGTCTAGCCGTGGCGCCCTAACGAGCCTCTATTTCATTTCCTCCCCTTTCTGTCCAACCCTTTACTTCCTTCTGCTTTGGGAGTCGTAGGCAGCTCGCGTGTCTGGGCCCACGTGCGTGTAAGTGATCATGTGCATACTGGAGCGTGTGCGGGCGCGTCGCGCCAGTGCGGGGGTCTGTGCGCGCCCCCCACGTGGCTGCTGCTACCGGCTGCTGCGCTTTCGTCCACACATCAGGTGGCCATGCGCAAGGCCCCGCGTATACCAGCCTGGTACACGATCGTGAGCCCGCAGTGCTTCGCGGCATCCGGAGCGTGGTGACTCTGGGGACTAGTGACCCGTCCCGCACTTTTCGCGCTCCCGGGGCCTTCCCTTGTTCGCGGTGACTCTAACAGGGAGCGGCCCCGCCCGTAAGGCCGGCTAGATGCTGCGGCTGCCAGGCGCGCCGCCCCCGCGCCGGCGCCCCGATGGGTTTTTCCATGACTGCATCCGGCCCCGGCCGCCTTTGTTCCCGCCGTCCCTTGCCTGCCCGCGCGCCGGGGTTTTTCCAGGGCTCAATTGGAGCATGGAGGAGCCGCCTCCGCGCTCCAGCTTAGAGTCCCAGGACCCCTCTCCGAGAGACGAGCTCTCTGATTACGCGCAGCTCTGTGACCCATTCCTGTCCCTGTCCCCAGGGTTTCTGGCCTCAGTCCCATGATTGAGTACAAATTGGCGGTCACCCTGACCCGCGCTCCTCAGTCCTGCGCGACCGTGCTCGTCGCGCCACAAGTCCCCCCGGAAGGCTGCAAGGACTCACAGAGGTTGGGGGTGCACACCTGCCTCCGGGTTGGGAAGGACTGCGGAGAGCCATTAAGCTCGGCGACCGCAGGAGGAATTCGAGTGTTCATGGCACAGCAGGGAGACCATGGTGTGTTCGCGGCGTGGGCAAAGCTCGTGGGTGGAAAGCGGCACAGGCACACTCGGGCTAGATGCACCATTTCGTGATCCCGAGACCTTCGGGATGGCAGGAAGAAAAGAGAGGACACGGAGCGATGGGGAGGAGGGCAGTGGACAATAAGGGTGGCCCAGTCATTACCCTAGGTAGGCATAAGGCCCCTGGGTCTCTACTGTACTCTGTAGAAATTGATTCCGCAGCCAGATCCTGCTTACACTGAAGTGTATTCAGTGTGTGTGTGTGACCTAACATGTCGTTGCTTACTACCCTAGTTATGTTGGCAGGAAAAGTTTTTGTCTTTTTTTTTTTTTTTTTTTTTTTTTTACCCCCAATGCTGTTTCTCCTTAGGGAGGCTCACGGGGCAGCTTCCAGGCTGCGGACCACCTTGAGGAAAGTGTCTTTGCAAAGAAAAGAGCCCAGCATTAAGTAGGTATCTGTACAAGGTAGAGAGGCGATCCTGGTCATTCTCCCAACAGCCTGCAGGAGGCAGCTGGAGGCCAAGGACACCCAGATACACAAAAGTCCAGAACTGTCCTTCGGAGCAGGGTGGTAGGGCTCAGCCCTGTGGGTCCGGACTGGTTGGGTCCGGACTGGTCTCGGCACCACCCTCACCACACCTATAGATTACTTTCTTTTGGAAACAGTTATGGAGCAAGTGTTGTGGCTTTAAACCCAGCCTTCCAGCTGAGGCTGAAGGATCTCTGTAGGTTCTAAGGCCAAAAACTCGGCTACAAAGTGAGTCTTAGGACAGCCAGAAATATGCTACTCAGAGTGACCCCAGCCACCATGCTTCCAAGAAAGATTACTTCAAGTTCCATCTTTGGGGTGTCTGTATCTAGGGTCCCTCCCTTCTGGATCCTTCTGTTTGTTCCCAGAGGCTAAATACCCCCACCCGCTCATGCTGGTGTGGGAAAGGCTTGTTCCCACACAGCTGGATTCCCTCCTGCTCACAGGCTAACTCACATCCTTGCTTTGTGGGACTGAGAGAGGTCCCTGGTTCAGGCCAGCCTTTGCCCTAAAGGGGACCTGAACCTAGTTGTGAACCACCTGGCATCAGGCCTCACCACTGGCCTCACCCAGTGCCCTTCCTCATAGGAGCTGGACAAGCAGGGCCTTCTTAGACACACCTAGAACACTGAGGTGAGAGGCGTTGTAGGAGGGATTCAAACCAGTTTCCTCTAGATCAGGGCATCTAGTTGCCTGCTTCCTTCGACACCTTGCTCTAGGGAGGCTTCTTCCTGTCCTGACTAGAGGCCACTGTAGTGGGACAAGAAGGGCTAGGTCTGTGAGATGAAGCCCTGTCCCGTTGGCATCCTGTTCCACCACTCACCTCTCATCTCCTAAGGTGGAGATTTTGTTTTTATTTGTTGGTTTCCGGTTTGGGATAGGGTCTCATCCTGTAGCCCAGGCAGGTCCTGAATTCTCCAGACGCCACTGTCAGCCTGAAGGGTTGCTGAAATTAGAACTACACTAGGCTCATCCTCATCCCCATGCTAGAGATGACAAAACCGTGTCCCTCAGAGTTAGGCAACTTGACCACACAGTAAGAAACTACGCTTGGGCAGGCAAGATGGCTCATTGAGTAGCGAGGCCTGCATGGGTCAGAATTCGACCCCTGACCCCACGGGGAGGAAGGAGAGATGACTACTGAAGATTGTCTTCTGACCTCCACATGTGGTAAAGCACGCACACGCACTAATGAATAATTTTTAATTATTTCGTTGTGTCATTTTTTTTTTTTTTTTGAGATGGGGTTTCTCTGTGTAGCACTGGCTGTCTGGAACTCACTCTGTAGACCAGGCTGATCTCAAACTCGCTGCTTCTACGTCCCAAAGTGTTCAAATTAAAGGCGAGCACCACCACCACTTGGCTCATAAGTAAATTTTTTTTTTTGAAGCACACACGTGATAAATAACTTCTTTTTTTTTTTTTTTTTTTTTTGTTCTTTTTTCGGAGCTGGGGACCGAACCCAGGGCCTTGCGCTTCCTAGGTAAGCGCTCTACCACTGAGCTAAATCCCCAGCCCCGATAAATAACTTCTTAAAGGAGACAACCCTAATGTGGTCCAGGAACCCTGGCTGTAGCAGCCATTCTCTGATTCCAAGCTTGCAAACTTGGATACTACTGAAACCAGTGGGGAATTAATGTCTGTAGCTCCTGGGTAAAGAAGAAAGGGGAGAAATATACCACCAGCACAGAAGCGACACCTTTGAAACGGTGCTGTCCAACCCAGTTCCCACTTCGTGACCACTAATTTGTTTTATGGGCTTTTATTTTAATTACAACTATCAGCCCAGAACGATATTTATGAGACTCAAATAGTGGAGTTGTTTGTTGATGGAAAAGTCTGCCTCAGGTCCCATCAGCTGTGATGTGGATCCTGTCCCATTTCTTCTCTTTAAATTTATTGACTTGGACCTCACCTCACTAGAGACATTCTTGCAAATGCCGGAAGGAGTATTCGGTTCCCCAGATCCCCATCCTCTAATACCTGCCAAGGACCTTAGGCACACCAGTTCCCATTGTGACCCCAAATCCTTTGGGTCACTTCAGGCTCTGGTATAGTCCCCTATACAAAAGGGGCGCCTGTGACCCCCCACCAATAATAACACTTCGAAGGTGACTGTGCTACTTACCTGGGCTGGGAGGACAGTCTTGTTACCTCCATCCCTGCTGGCGTTAGAGAAACAAGATGCTCATGTGTACCGAGGGTCCTGGGCAAAGACACAAGAACACCAGCTAGAGAGCCGGTGTGGCAAAGACCCATCCTCCCAGCACTTGACTCCTGTACAGGGTCATCCTTGGCTACACAGTGAGATTGAGGACAGAGACATGAGACCTGGTCTTTAAACAAAATGTGGTTACGTTAAAGTTCCAGCTAACACCAGACAAGAAACAGGCCCAGGGTGCAAGGTTTAGAAAAAGGCTAACAGGAGCTGGGCATGGTGACACTCCTTTGATCCCAGCACTCGAGAGGCAGAAGGAGATGGATCTCCGTGTTTAAAGCTAGACTGGTCTACATAGTAAGTTCCAGGAAAGCCAGGGCTATGTAGAAAGTCCCTGTCTCAAACAAACCAAAGGAGCTCAGGGCTTGGGGGAAGAAAGCAAAAAAAAAGCCTAAAAGCCTGTACTGAATTCTGCCTACAGTCCTGAGATTAGAAACTTTTCTTTCTCCAGCGGATGATATTATTGATTATTATTATTATTATTATTATTATTATTATTATTATTATTATTATTTATTTTGAGACAGGTTTTCTTTTTTTAATTTATTTATTTATTATTATATAAGTCCACTGAAGTTGTCTTCAGACACACCAGAAGAGGGCATCAGATCCCATTACAGATGGTTGTGAGCCACCATGTGGTTGCTGGGAATTGAACTCGGGACCTCTGGAAGAGCAGTCGGCACTGTTAACCGCTGAGCCATCTCTCCAGCCCCCCAGGTTTTCTTTTTGTAGCCGTGGCTGTCCAGGAACTAGTTGTAGACCAGGCTCACAGAAACCCACCTGCCTTTACTCTACCTCCCAGTGTTGGGATGAAAGGCATGTGCCACCACCAAGCTCCCCGGTAGATCTTTAGATAGGGCCTTGGCCATACTTTGATTATATAGCCTTGCAAAAGATTTGTTTCCTCCTATTTATTTATAGGTATTTATTTTATGTAGATGGGTGTTTTGCCCGCATGGACATTTGTGTATTGTAGGTATGCCTGGTGCCTATGGAGGTCACAAGAGGGCACTGGTTCCTGCTGGAGCTAGAGTTCAACCACTTCCTCTTTGAATCCCCAGTTGTCAATCCTGATCATAAAGCTAGTCATTTCCCACTACTAAGTGCCAAGTCTCCTGTTAGGTGTAAGATACGACAACACAGGATAGCACGCTTCTTGGAGGCCAGTAGTCTGATGACGTCAGCAGAGATACAGACTCATCCTTTCCACTCAGGGTCAGGTCTCCTTGTCTTCATTTTTCAACAGGACCCACAGCAGCCACAAAAGGTTGATGAAATGAATGCTTGAAATGAGTTCCTGGCTGCCAGGCAGGTGTTAGGAAACATACAAACTTAAAATATAGTCCTAACGGTCCCCTGCACTACAAAAAACATGAGCAAAAGCCACCAAATTGCTGGGGCGTCCACAGGAAATCGACATTTGTGTCTAAAGCAGATGCCAGCTCACTAGGCTTACCTGTGCTGAGTGGAGGCTTTGGGGTTGGGGTGCTGGGATTAGGCAGCAGCTTCCGCAGCATGTGACGGTTGCCGGCTATAGTCGTATATCGTAGTCAAAGGTCTGAACTGGGTGGGTGGGGATCTGTGTCCGCCATCACAGATTTCAGCATCTGATTTATCTGCACTTTGGAGGACTTTTGCAACAAGGCAGAAACAAAGCAAGTGACCCTCGGCTCACACTACTGGGCTTTATTGCCCAGAACCATGCTGCCTTCCATTACCTGGGGCTGATTGCGTAAGCTAATTCAATGACTGTGGATTGACCCACCCAATAGGAACTCAAGGAGTACTGTTGAGGTTGCAGGGAACTTGGCAGTGCCCAAGGACCTGGACTAGCATCCATCTTTTGCCATGGAAAACACCGCACTCCACCCCCACTTCTGGCTGTCAAAAGCACACCCGTGGACCCCGTGTTCTGCTCTCTGGGCAGTCTACTTTCCCAGACATCCCCAGCTGGGGAGTCCGGACCTTGGCCAGGGTTGCACTGCGCATCCTCATTGGCTCTAACGTGGAAGAGTTTTCTGCGCAGGCTCAGCCCTGCACCTGGGGCCTCCGTAGACGCTCAGAATTTCCAGGGCTTTTGGAAAGCCCCCACCCAGCATCTGGGCAGCCAGGACAAGGCCTCCAGGCACCCCTCACATCTGACAGAGTTCCTGGAATACTGCCTGGAGTTTTGCTCCCTTCTCTGGAACTTGTTTACTTCAGCTTGCAGCCTCTCCCCTGGGGCTGGTGGGAGCCTGCTCCCAAGGGCAGGGGAACTGTATATGTTTGTTCCTCCACTCCGGTTTGCTCTCCCTGGCTTCTGGGCAGAACCCATGTTTCCCTTCCATTTAGGCTGAAGAGAAGTACCTCAGAACTGGGTGGGGAGAAGGGGAGTATACAACTGCCCTTTCCCCGCTCAGTCTAGAGTCTAGAATGTCCCTGTGAAACCCCCATTCACTCACTTTCCCGTTGGATCCTTGAGATTTGGTGACTCCCAACTTTGATCTGACCTCTAGGCCAAGGGTGGTGCTTAACTCACCCTCTGAGACTTGGCAGGACATTCCAGAAGGGCTGCCGGGTTACACTCTCTTTTTCTTGGAGTTGGGGCCCCTGGCTCCGGCACAGGATAAGGCTCACACTCCTCTGCCGGCTCAGCCTGCAGATGCTAGCAGCTGGGGAATGATTAACAATGCTGAAAGCCAGGGAGGGAGAGAAGAAACAGAAGGAGGAAGGGAGGGAGGGGAAAAGAAGGGAGGGAAAACTTTGTCCTCAACGCTACTGACCTGCATCCCAACTCTTTTTTTTTTTTTTTTTTTTTTTTTGGTTCTTTTTTTTCGGAGCTGGGGACCGAACCCAGGGCCTTGCGCTTCCTAGGCAAGCGCTCTACCACTGAGCTAAATCCCCAAACCCCCCCCCCCAACTCTTTTTTTAAATCTCTTTTCAAGTTCTTTTTCCTTTTTTTAAGTTTATTCATATGGGTATTTGGTTCTCATGGATGTATGGGCACTGATGGGTAACCTGGGACTGGAATGAGCCACCATGTAGATGCTAAACATAGAATCCAAGTCCCCTGGAAGAGCAGCAACTACTCCTAACCAATGAGCATTCTCTCCAGCCCTCTCTTCCTTTGGTTGGTTTTTGCTGTCGTTTGTTATTTGTTTTTTTAATCCCTCCCCCCTGTTGTTTTGTTTTAAGATTTATTTATTATATATAAGTACACTGTTGTTGTCTTCAGACACACCAGAAGAGGACATCAGATCTCATAACAGATGGTTGTGAGCCACCATGCGGTTGCTGGGAATTGAACTCAGGACCTCTGGAAGAGCAGGGTTTCTCTGTATAGCCCTGGAACTCACTCTGGTAGACCAGACTGGCCTCGAACTCACAGAGATCTTCTTGCCTCTGCCTCCTGAATGCTGGGATTAAAGGGCATGTATTACTATTGCCTTGCTTTTTTGGGGGTTGGGGGAAGGTGGCAGACATGATCTTGGTATAGCTCTGGCTAACCTTTAATTCCCAGTGTAGACCAGGCCTGCCTGTGCCTCCCAAGCGCTAGAAGAGTAAATGTGTGTGAAAAAAATGTTTTGGAAAAATCATTATGATAAATAATTTTTTTTTTTGGTTCTTTTTTTCGGAGCTAGGGACCGAACCCAGGGCCTTGCGCTTCCTAGGTAAGCGCTCTACCACTGAGCTAAATCCCCAGCCCCATGATAAAGAATTTAAAACTTCAGGTGGTGGCATACACTTTTGATCCCAGCACTTGGGAAGCAGAGGCAGGCAGATCTCTGTGAACTCAAGGCCAGTCTCTATACAGAGAATCTGTTTCGAAAAACCAAAAGAAGAAGAAGAAAAAGAGGAGGAGGAAGAGGAGGAGGAGGAGGAAGAAGAGGAAGAGGAGGAAGAAGAGAGAGAAGAACGAGAGAGGGGGAGGGGAGAGAGAGAGAGGAAGAGAGAGAGAGAGAGAGAGAGAAAGAGAGAGAGAGATTGATTTAAACTCAGACAACAGAATAACTCACAGAACTGTAATGCAGCCTCACTCCTCAGTCCCCTCAGCACAGGTGGCCATTTTTCTGTTGTTTTGCCAGTTTTCCTGGCATTGTTAGAAAAAGCTCCTGGTCACAAAAATAGAAGCTCTGGCCTGGGTGGAGACCTACTATTCCCGTTGGGCTGGTTCAATCACTTGGCCGGGAGCCTTCCCCTAGCAAGGCAGGCTCCCCTCAAGCCCTGCTGGAGATAGGTGAATAATTAGTCCTTAATGAGATACTGTACTTTTCCTTCAGAATCCCCCCACCCCGTGCAGAAGCATACAGGCCACACCATGTGTGGTCCTGTCTGCCTGTGTAACCTTTCTTTTTTTTCTTCTTTCTATTTTCTAAGCATGCCTTCAGCCCCCTCCCCAGCATTTTCTCAAAAGCCTCCCTGCCAGCTGACTGACTGCCTGTCCACCATGTGTCTGCCCTCCATGCCAGCTTCTCCCCTTCTCTGTATTCTCCTCCTTCGGGCAGTCATTGGTGTTCACAGCTAGCCTGTCCTAGGGATTTTCTTTTAAGGTTTAATAAAATCGTCCTGTGTGTCCATGAATCCAGTCTTAAGTTTTCTTATTAATGGTACCAAGAACCCCTAAGAGGACCCAGGGTTTCCCTTTTATCAACATAACTGCTCCCATCAGAGCTGGCCACTGTGATGCCACGGACCAGCACGCGCGCGCGCACACACACACACACACACACACACACACACACACACACACAGAGTGAACAAAGACATCTGCACCTCCTCGTTAACATTGCTCTTCCCCTGACCTCTCCATAAAAAGAGGTCAAGCTGAGGACCTAGTGTAACAAACGTTAGGTACCCAACCTGCCTCTTCCTCATGAAAGATGCTACACAGACACCAAGCACACAAACAGTGCATAGACATACATAAAGATAAACACACACACACTTATAATACATAACACAACATAATGAACTGATATTGGGGTTCGTGCTGGGAATCCCAGCACTTGGGAGACCAAGGCAGGAGAGACTCAGATCAAAGCCACCCACACCTATGTAATGTAGTTCCTAGGACGACTGAACGAGATATATGAGACAGTCGATTAAAAAAAAAGATAGGAAGGAACAAACCTAATGAAAAACTATCATTCAAGTACTTCTTTTATTCTCTGGTGGAGGTGGTGATGATGGTGGTGGTGGTGAGGTGGTGGTGGTGGTGGTGATGGTATGTGTGTGTGTGAGAGAGAGAGAGAAAGTAAGAGAGAGAGAGAAGAGACAGAGACAGAGAGAGATTGAGATTGCAGTGCCTGGTGTGCTGGGAACCAAACTTGGGTCCCCTGGAAGAGCACCCAGCACTCTTGATTGTTAAGTCTTTTCTCCAGGAAACTCCCCTCCTTTTTTGAGACCAGGCCTCATGAGGCCTAGGCTGATCTCAAACCACTGTAGCTGAAGATAACTCTTGAGTTCCCAATTCTCCTCTGAGAGTGGGGACTGAACCCATGAATTGGTGAGGGCTAAGCAAATGTTCTGTCTACTAAGGGAGCCATGTTCCGAGGGGCTGAACTCTGATGAAACGTTGATCTGATTTCAGATCCAGTAATTAGGAGTTGGATGAGTCCTTAGTTCTGGACAGGGTTCTGGGTCTGGCCATGTAACTCAGGCTGGCCTCAAATTTGCTAACCACCTGCCTAGTTTTCCAAGTGCGGGGATCACAGACCTTTGTTCCTGTGTCTAGCCAGGATGAGATTTCAAACGTTCTGCCAGGAACGAAAAACAAGACTTTATAAAGATTCCATTTAAAACTGAAAGGCTGGACAGCGGTGGCACACGCCTTTAATCCCAGCAGAGGCAGGCTGATGTCTGAGTTAGAGGTCAGCCTGGTCCACCAGGTAAGCTTCAGGACAGTCAGGCTACACAGAGAAACCCCATCTTCACCAAATAGGGGAGTGCAGCCCTGAACTCCAGCCCTTGGGAGCTAGAGACTAGAGGATCTGAAGTTCAAAGATCAAGAGCAGCCTGGTTCTCTAAGGACCTAGACTCAAAAAAAAAAAAGGGGGGGGGGGGCTGGGGATTTAGCTCAGTGGTAGAGCGCTTACCTAGGAATCGCAAGGCCCTGGGTTCAGTCCCCAGCTCCGAAAAAAAGAACCAAAAAAAAAAAAAAATTCTGTATCTTGGCACTTGAGGCAGAGGTGGATCTCAGTGAATTTAAAATCAGTTTGATCTAGAGCTATGTACTGAGATCATGTCTCAAAATAAAAAAACAAAATAAAATTTAAAAGACCCACAAAAAGTAGGTAGGGCAGGAGAGGTGGCTCAGCAGTTAGGAGTACTGTCTGGGAGAAAGAACTCACAACCATCTGTAGTTATAGCTACAAGAGATCTAATTCTCCTTTCTGGTCTCCTTGGGCACCAGGCACAGTGCATATATACATATGAAGGCAAAATACCCATATACTTAAAAAGTAAAGATAAAAATGTCTTTAAAGAAAATGAAAAATGTAAAAGAAAAATCTTGCTTCATATTAACTATTACTATGTGACAGGAGCTCAGGGGTGACTCTGCAATCAGCCTCCCCACTTCTCTTAAAGTGGCCCAGAAGAAATGAGTCCCCAAGTGTTCCCTTCCATGAATATCCCCTGGGGAAACATCAATAGGGAGTACCTGGAAATACACAAATTACTTAGCTAAAGATAAACAGAAAGTTCAAGGGGCTCATCGACCAGAAACAGATAGCTGTACTGGGATCCAGGTGTGGTAGCATACTCCTCTAATGTATCTTAGAGACAAAGGCAGGGAAAGCAGGAGTTCAAAGCTAGCCTGGGCTACTTACCTTAGACCTTGTCTCTAAACAAAAGAACACCTGAGCAGGTATCAGAGGCAAACTTGGAATAAAGCAAGGCTGGCCCTTGGAAAAAAGAAAGGTCTCGTCTTTGGATTCGCCCTTCTGTTTGCCCCTAAAATATGGCTCCGAGCTCACTGTCAAGAAGACTAAGAACACTCCTGGGGACAGCTATGTTTGGACTCAACACCATCAGGGCAGACTTGCTAAATACATTTAGGCTAAAGGGCAGTTACTCAAAATAATGTTGCCCCTCCCATGGGAAACCACAGCCTATTCCAAGGCATTCTGTGCAGGGGCAGAGGTTTCAGTCCCGAGGGACTAGAGTTCTGAGACTGGGAACAATGAAACCAAGTGGGCATGAGGCACTCTGTCAGAAAGGGACATGAGGACCTGTTATTCAGTTATGGGGATGAAGGAACAGTCCCCATGGCATATTTAGTAAAACACATCAACAGATTTCTAAAGAGTAATAAGTTGCAACCTAGATTTGTATGGTATTTTTGTAACCCCAGTACTAGGAGGCTGAGGAAGGATTGAGATTTCAAACCTATCATGGACTACATACTAAGATTCTTCATAAACAAACAAACAAAATGAATAAAAAGAAGCCAAGTGTGGTTACCCACTCTAGAACTAGAGGTCAGAGGATCTCTGTGAGTTTGAGGCAAGCATAATATACAAAGAAAGTTCCGGGCTAGAAAGATGGTTCAGAGGTTAAGAGCAGTGACTGCTCTTCCAGAGGTCCTGAGTTCAATTCCCAGCAACCACGTGGTGCCTCACAACCATCTGTGATGAGATCTGATGCCCTCTTCTGGTGTGTCTGAAGACAACTACAGTGTACTCATACAAAATAAATAAATCTTTAAAAAAAAGAAAGAAAGAAAGTTCCGGGACTGCAAGGGTTACATAAAGAAACCCTCGTTCAAAATAAATAATTAGTTAATAAACTATATAGCAGGGCATAGGGGCCCTCAGGAGCCAGAGGCAGGTAGATCTCTAAGTTCAAGGCCAGTTTTGTCTCTATATTTCCAATTTCAGGCCAGCCAGAGCGACATAAGGAGACACTGTCTCAATAAGACATTTATTTTAAAATAATTCTTTGATATATGCAGACTTTTAGTTTTATCATTAATTACAGATATAAGCAAATTTGGGTTGGAGGGATTGCTCAGCAGCTAAAAGCACTCGTACACTTGCATTGCAGAGACA